>NW_008673215.1:6178-22580 GCF_000695815.1 Acanthisitta chloris
TAGGGAACCCATAGTGAAGTCAGTACTTCAGACGAGCCAAGATTTCCTATACTGTTTCTTTTCACCAAAACAGTTGGGATTCCAAGCCCAGTACTCCCACTGCAGAGCATTTATGCAGAGCAAATAGGTCTGTTTGTGGCTATAACCATCCATGGAGCTAAGAAAAGGTTGCCCAAAGTAAGCAGCTATGAATCAGGATTTGACTACTTCTTGGCAACTCTGATACTTCAGACGAGCCAAGATTTCCTATACTGTTTCTTTTCACCAAAACAGTTGGGATTCCAAGCCCAGTACTCCCACTGCAGAGCATTTATGCAGAGCAAATAGGTCTGTTTGTGGCTATAACCATCCATGGAGCTAAGAAAAGGTTGCCCAAAGTAAGCAGCTATGAATCAGGATTTGACTACTTCTTGGCAACTCTGACTGGCAAAACAGGGTGCAAGAGGATAAAGCTTTTTATCTGGCTAAAGAAATGAAGACAGAAAAACAGCTTTTATTTGTTTAAAAAGAGTCTTTTCCTGTAATTCCATAGGAATCTATATTTATAATTCCTATATAAAGCAACAAAGGAAATTCAAATTCAAAGAAAGGATTAGACTTCACCAGAGTAGGTTAGGATTTCTCTTCCTTGCCATGACTGGCAAAATGTTTCCACCACAATTCCAAGCTTTCCATGGAGAAAGAAACACAGCAATCTTTATTCCTTTCTCCTTGTTATTATTCAATGAGTGAAACACAGGTTTGGATATTGCAGTACTTGGCACCAGTGGTACATTTTTCTGCCAGCTTGATATGACCATTTGTCCTTACAGGTTAGAAAAGCTATGTACCAACCAGTTTACGCTATCAGAATCTTTCAGCACAGACACTGGAAGCAACGTTCCTGTTTGTTCTCTGGAGTGTTAGTGATATCACAGCACTTTTAGCACCCACAAGGCCTTGCCATAGTGTCTTTGGCATAATGTGCTCTGTTGTCACTGACACGTGCCAGCTGGCTGCTGCTCCCCACCCCAGCAGTGACTGCATTTCAGCAGCATTTATGCATGTAAAGCACTTAGGGATCCCTTGGGAAGAAGGAAGACAATTAATATTTTAAATATTTTCTTATTCTTCAGGAGCACGTAGGATATCCATTGAAACCACATCCCCTATAGGCATTGCAACAGGAGGAATTTCCAGACACTCCCTTATGCACACTGCAGCTTACTGTGAGATGATTTCCTGCCACAAATCACTGAAGTTCATTTTGCTATCCATACAGGTATTGCCAATCACTGCATTTCAAGGCATTTTCCCCAGCAACTGTCTGTCCCATGGATCTGGGCTTATAAGGTGCCACCTGCATCATGTGTTGCTACCCTCTTCCTGCCTCTATGGAACTTTCCTGATGGCTCAGTGTATTTGGCAGGGGTGGGAAGATCTGGAAAGGGGTTTTCATGCATTCTCATTACCCAAACTCCTGAATTCTGCCTACAGTAACAAATACCTTCTTTCTGCTGTTGAATGAACCCGAAAGAGGTTTTAGGGAATCCCTTGGACAAACACACCCCTAGAATTCTAGTTAGGAGAAGAATTGTGCTTTGCAGAGAAGGCAGCCAGATGGATGGAAAGGCAAAGTTCTGCAGCTGCATTATGTTGGTTTGCCTATTTAGGGGGATATGCACAGAGGAGACTGGGACAGACCCAGTGTTTTTTTTGAAGGAAACAAAAGCTGCTTGCCCTTGCAATGAGGATCAGAAGCAAAATCTGCATTCAGACTTGTGGTTGCTGCCCCTCATTAGAGCCATACAGTCACCCTAATAAACAACATATGGGAAATCTGGGGTTATTATCTGCCAAGAAAGCAAAAATAGCAAAATTTTAATGGCAGCATCAAGAAATATGCTGCAAGGAATAAGTTGGGGACAGAGTGGTAAAACATACTGCCTTCTTCCATTTTTGTGAAAATGTGTCAAAAATGCATAAATTAGTAAAGAAAAACCCATGCTATAACACCTGGCACTCTCTCTGGCAAAAGAACTAGAGCTCAGATGTGCTTTCAAGGCAAACCCTGCAGCACAGGACAGCTTGGAAGCTTACCACACCATGAACTGTCCCTGAAGGAACTGTGATTCAGAGCCATGGTCTTCAAAACACCCTTCTAGGGAGTGGAGGAGGTGCCCATGAGGCAAACTGACCAGGGCAGGAAAAGGAAGGCCCTCAGTCACTCTGCTCCCAGGCTGGCTCAGCACAGCCTGACAGCAGTTTGTAGCAGTGCCTGTGTCTGAGTGTGCCCTTCCCTTCACCCAGCACACCCAGGCAGAGCTGTACACTTAGATTCCCTGCCCTTCAGGGCACTCAGCTCTAACAGGTACTGGGGGAAGAACAGGGATGATGGGGAAGCTATTAGAAATCCATATCACCAAATGGAATATTTCAATCTGCAAAGATCTATCAATCTAGCACATTACATGTAGGAAGATACATACATTTGATTTTGTTTGTTTTGTTAAAAAAGAAAGAAAATAAATGCCTGAAAAATATTCTTCTCTTGCTATAAACACATCAGTGCTCATTTTCTCTATATTCTACTTTGGGCCATTCTGTATAAAATCTTTAATTAAAGTTTTTCTTTGAAATTGTCATCATCAAACCAGAAGAAAGAAAGTAAAAAACGGAAGGACACAGCTGTGCATATATGAAGTGCTATTCAGTACCAAATGAATTGGAACAAAATAAGTATCGTGACTGTTATGCTCTTAGTTTTGGCTCTGTATTCTCAGTAGCACAGTCTAACTTGTCACTTTATATTGATTCCATCTGTTTACACTCTGCAGAGTATTGGCTTCCTACAGTGAACATTTCCTATTTACCAGCTGGTAAAGATAGGCCCAAACCAGATAGAAAAGAATTAGACTATTTTCAGATCCTCATAAACATAAAATCAAAAATTAATGGGGGAGGGGAGATAAGAGTAGGGCGAGTGTGTTGAATATATGGGTCTGATGCTTGTTCATATTAACAGTCCTTTACAACCCATTGGCAATTTTTAGAGACCTTAAAATTTGTGCAATGAGTACACAAAATAAACCAATTTTCAGTCCTCTTTATATTCTGCTTTACATGAACAGCCTTTTTGCAAATGTGAATCAATCACAGTACTTCAGTAATCTTTAAATAGAAACAGTTGGGCTCTGAACTTGGCTAATATAATATTCCCACTCCCACCAGCCAGTTACAAGTGAAGGACCTCCACATAAAATGGATGTGCACATGCAGTACAGACCCATCTTTGTGCTCTGAGTGGGACTTAGTTGTTCCATTTTCACAGTTGCTGGATTATTTTCTTCTGGAGATTATAATTTGGAGGGACTGACTCACTTCAAGAGACTCTTTTTACTGTCGTTACAAATACGGTTGCAAGTTGCAAGCTCTATTTGAACAAAGTTGGCTTTTTTAATATCCAGGAACACCATTGAAATTGAGACTTCTTTCTATGGTGCCATGTCCTTCTGCAAGTACTACTGGGAATCAAAGCCTGGCCCTACTTTTGGAGTCTTGGCAGCCAGGTCAGTGAATCATCGAATCATTAAGGCTGGAAAAGACCTCCAAGATCATCAAGTCCAAACTTCGACCAAGTCCCAACCATACAGCAAAGTGCTATATTCACTCATGTTACGAACTCTTCCAGGGATGGTGACCCCACAGCTTCCCTGGGCAGCCTGGTACAATGCTTAACCACCCTTTCAGTGAAGAATTTTTTCCTAATATCCAACCTCAACCTTCTGATTCAACTTGAGACCATTTCCACTTGTCCTGTCACTAGTTACCTGGGAGAATAGGCCAATCCCCATCTGGCTACAACCTCCTTTCAGGCAGTTGTAGAAAGTGATAAGGTCTCCCCTGAGCCTCCTTTTCTCTAGACTGAACAACCCCAGCTCCCTCAGCTGCTCCTTGTAGCACTCAGACCCTTAACCAGCTTTGTTGCCCTTCTCTGGACACGCACTAACACCAGAGCAGGGGAGTGGCCAAAGAAGGCTGTGACCCTGTGGGAAGGCCACACTGGAGCAGGTTGGCTGGCAGGACTTGTACTAACACCAGAGCAGGGGAGTGGCCAAAGAAGGCTGTGACCCTGTGGGAAGGCCACACTGGAGCAGGTTGGCTGGCAGGACTTGTGACCCTGTGGGGGACCCAGACTGGAGCAGCCCATTCCTGAAAAACTGCACCCTGTGGAAAGGGACCCATGCTGGAGCAATTCCTGGAGGATTGCCTCCCATGGGAGGGACTCTGTACTGGAGCAGAGGAAGGACTCCTTCCCCTGAGGAGGAAGGAATGGCACAGACGTGATGAACTGACTACAACTCCCATTCCCCAACTCCCTGAGTCACTGCAGGGAGGAGGTAGAGAAATCAGGAGTGAAGTTGAGCCTGGACAAGAAGGGAGGGGTAGGGAGAAGATGTTTTGAGATTTAGTTTTTATTGCTAATCATCCTACTCTGATTTGATTGGTAAGAAATTAAGCTAATTTCCCTGATTTGAGCTCGTTTTACTTGTGACAGTAATTGGTGAATGATCTCTCCCTGTCCTTATCTCAACCCATGAACCTTTCATTATATTTTCTCTCCCCTGTCAGCTGAGGAGAAGAGCAGATTTGGTGGGTACCTGGCATGCAGCCAGGGTCAACCCACCTCATTGATCTTGGCTGTTAGGCTAGTTATGATGTCTAAATACAGGTACATGTGGTGAGTGGTCCAAATGAGGCTTTCTGCCTAAAGAAGGAGAACATTACCATTCTGCATTTTACTGAGAAATTCAGGAACATTTCTTCTGGTTTTGATTTGTTTGGAGGTCTTGGGTTTTTTTGGGGGGGAATTGTTTTTTGTTTCATTTTTGTTTTGCTTTTTAACATGCATATACAAATTAAAAACCCAATCAGAGTTATGAATACAAATGTATCCTTGACTGATGATGTGCATCCAAACAGAAGCAGAATAATGTTTGGTTTGAGAGTAACCACTGTGATACATTGCAGATAAATATTTAGGAGTATATGAACTCTTTAGTGTATCTGAATAATTATCTGTGCACATCATGCATTTACATATCTTGCAGCATTTCTTTAACTGGATTGTTCTTGGGATATATCTGTAGCAGTAACCTTGCCTGAAGTTAATAATGCTTTCTGTTAATGTACTATAATACACATAACAACTCCGTTTCATGATGCTGTTCAAAAAAAATACCATAGAACCTTGTAAATTAAACATAGCTCTAATTAGGACTTTGGAGGATATTTTCAATTCATAAATTCTATAATAAGAAGATATTTAGGCAGTCTCTTTTGTGATAGGAAATGCTTAACATGAAAATGTAAACGTTGCTCTTCAGCTAGCTGCATATAGCCAAATGACTAAAAGCTATGGCATTAATAACAACTATACCAAGTTATGATTGATAGGCTTTTCTACAGCGAGAAAAGATTGTCTTGGATACAATCTGTCCTAACAGCCTTGCGATATGTTAATATTTTATTCAGACTAGAGTGAGGATATATTCAGATGTCCTACTCAGTGGAAGGAAAGCAAATGGGTTGCAAATACTACTGCAGCCCTGAGGTGCAATAACAGCTGTGAAATCAGAAAGATTTTATTTCCCCCTCCCAAATTACAGGCCAAGTCCATGCCAAGCACAGCAGGAGGTTGGATTTTCCTTGGAATTTACATCAGGTTATGTTTAATGTATTTCTTCTTCTATGAACAGTCTTAGGGTAGAGCCAACAGACTGTCACACAGTGCTGTAGAAGGCATGGAATACTCTTCTGTGTCCCTATAAATAATAACTATTATTAGGTGTGATGTGTGACATTAGGTTAGCTTGCAAATGCGTAAATAATAACTATTATTAGGTGTGGTGTGACATTAGGTTAGCTTGCAAATGCCCAAATACACTACAATATTGTTATGTTTATAAACAAATTTTCATGGCTCAGTTTGTGCAAAAATAACAAAAATCTTGCTTTCCCATAGTCACACCACCACTTCCTCCTTGATTCATTAAAGAGTGGGTTTGTGCTGTTGAAATTTGTGTGGAGATTTAGGTAGACTGAGCTCTCAGGTATCTGGATACTTCTGTGTAAAAAGAGAACAAAATGCCTAAATTACCATTCGTCTGATGTGCTAAAATGTTTTGTACAAGCCTTGCAAAGAGCTAAACAATTACAGAAATTGTACTGCCATGGAGAAGCTAGTCTTTTAAAACAGTCAGATGTTTTTTCTCAAGCTACAGGCACATAGTAACTAAGAAATAAAATCACATTGGGACTATGTCAGTCCTACACCAGAGATTTGTAGCAAGACTGCTTGAAAGAGGAGAGTGCTTAGGTTTTTGATGCTAAAAAGGGATTCACAGTGCTGATTAGAGAGGATTTAAAAATTCTACTTAGTACTTTAACATAATAAAAAACCCAAAAAACCCTGACAACAAACCTCTAACCATACAAGTATGACCAGGTCTTCATGATACAACAGCAAGGCAAGACAGGGCAACACCTTTTAACCATGTTACTAAATTGATATCAGTGCATTAAGAGGAACATCTACTTATCTGAAATGAATTACTACCCCAGCATGTGGTTTCTGTTATTACCCTGGTCAACATGGTTTCTCCTTGAGCAGGGATTCCAGCTGACTTAATGTCATTGTCTGGCAGCTGTGGCTGTTCAACCTGAAAATAAATATAATAAAAAAGACTAGATGAACATAAACCACAAGTGCATCAATGAACATAAACCACAAGTGCACCACAGGACTGTTGAAGACCACTGTAAGGACATCAATAGGAGAGTTTTGTTTTAGCATGTCAACAACTACAAATGCAACAAAGTGGCTTGATCTTGCCTTTGTTGTGGCTGTTCTTCACAGCTCTGCACTGCTTTTAGAGAAAATCACCACAAATCTGAATCCCTGAGAAAATAGAAATGTGGTAGCTCCTGTACCACAAGTGTGATGATCTCTAGTGTCTTGAGGGATTTTTTTATTTGGAGTATTTTGCCAGCCATAAGGAATATAAAGGGGTATCTGCAGCTTGATCTGCCCCTTGGGATGACAGAGTACTCATGAGCCCCAAGGTTAAGAAAGTTGTAGTGCCAGTTCTCCCCTCTCCTCTGCTTCCATCTGAGAACAACAACCATGTCTTCTCCTCTCCTTCTCCCCAGCACATATCTGTGATCCATTTGTCACCAGTAAATTTGAAAATTCTTTTCAAAATGAAAACCACATTGCCTTGCTTTTGCTTTTTGTTTCCTTAGCCTATTGACTTGAATCAAGCCCTCTAGCAGGTCATTTTCAGAGTCAACTACCAGCCAAGTTTACTTTCACTAGTGGGTTCTACAGGTGCCAAATTGCACTCTCTTTGCACATCCTGCTTTGGTTTCAGCCTTAACTAACCGTCTGAAAAGCCTCTTGCAATTTTATTCCTATTTCTATCTGTGGGATGAAGTCCTAGAAGTCAAGCTCTGCCGTCAATTCAACCTCTGAATTTAGCGGAATTTCTTCGTCTTTAAATAGGGGGAGAAAACAGCTCTGAAAATTCTTCCTAGCCAAACTCCTGGAAAAGAGCACCTGTACTGCCCTCCCGTGGAATCGCTCCGATCTGTGCCCGACAGCTCCAACAAACCTGCTGCCAGTCCTGTGGCTTCTGTGTGTAGCAGTCTCAGACAAGCTCTCTGACAAACTAGCTGGCCAAAGGACAAGACATGACCCTTACTTTCCACATTTTAGTGAGTTTAAAAGGAAGTCAAGAGTATATATTTTCCTAGAACCCTGGAAGAAAATCCAACCCCAAGCATACAAAAAGCTTTACCATTTTATTATATTGCATGCAATAAAGAAAAGATTAACCTTTTATTCCAGGAAAGATCCCTCATTTGTTATTTAATTAGTTTTCACTAATTAATTAGAATTTTTTAAGCTCCCCTGTCTCTCTCGGAGAAAGTGGCTTAGGTCCCTCCCTTTTTCTTCTTTTCTTTTGCTGCTCCTCTTCTTCCTCCTACTTCCTTTCAAAGTCCTAATCCCATTTTTGTATCCTCAGTATTACACTCCCTCATTCTCTCTTTGTCTGAGAATTTTCTTAGCTTTGCACTTGCTGGGAACAAAGTTGGACTGGAATTTACAGAATATTTTTTGAGGCAACTCTTTATTGAAGACCAGATCATACAAACCCAGAAGGAAAAGGAATTTCCCTGCAGATCACTTTGCAGAATGTCACCCATTATATTTCACTGGGGGGATGGGGTGAAAAATATTTAGTGCTACACTAAGAAAGCTACTGTGAGAGAACAGATTTATTTGGGGGTTTTATTTTTATGCAGAGTACGAGTCTACTTTCCATTTTACTTCCTTGAAGGTAAGAATCCAAACTTAATCCCTGTTCAGACCCAGCTGGTGTCTTCCCAACTTTATTACTGAAAAATTACTTGCACTGGAAATTAAGATGAATGTGAATTGTTTAGTAGAAAAATATTGAATCCTGAAACATTATAGCTTTCCCATCACTGGGTCCCTTGGCTTAGCTTCCATGTTTCACTTAAAGACATGTCAAGCTGAGTGGCATGTTTTCAAATCACTATTAAACTGAATCAGTTATAATTTCTTCCATGCACAACAACTATCATGGTTAATTTAGAGAACAGACTGATTAGTCTTAAAGGTTTGTATTTCACCAGTAGCAAATCAGTGGCTCAGCAGACCATTCCCTTCAGCAACTGGGTAACATTCCTATGGCAACTACACCAATTTCACATACAGAAAAAGCAATTTTAGAAAAAAGTGGATCATATCTCTATGCCACTAGAAGCTCACATTAGCAGTTCAATTCTGTACTGAGAGCTAGACAACCCACGAGCGATTCATGACTACAATTTAGGAGCAATTTGCCTGCATGATGTGAAACACTTGCTTACCTTTGGAACAACCTGCTGCTTCTGGCAAGTTTAGTGAACTTTGACAGGCAGACAAGATATGGCAAGATAACTTTGCAAATGCTTGGATAAGTCCTACATTGATATCAGATTATTTAAATACTTCATTGGGATTACTAATTACTTAAACAGCAAAAATAAAATTACCTTTTAGTTTTTTGTTTTGTATATGATTCACTACTTCTCAGCAACTTGTCTGGAAATAGGCAGAGCATTAACTCAATATCCAGTAAATCCCTACCAAAAAGTTACAGCCTACAAGACTTTCCATCATGTAAGGTAAAGATTTCTCAATGCTATGAACTTTCATATGTATATATGAAAGTATATTAACTCTCATCAGTCCCACTGGTGCATCCTTCTCTTGTTTCAAAAGACTGTTTAGTGTGTTTCAGGAGTATATGTGTCCCCCTAATGATAATTTATTATTAGCAAAGAAATCAACATCGATCATAGCAGAAATGGGTTTAACTCATTACAGACTGATTAGTTTAAAAATGCAAATGGAATAGATCAGTTCACCTAAATTAAACAAACAAACAAGAGCTTAAGTACTTCAGGAAAAAAAATATAAAACTTAGTCACCTCCACTTTCAGGACAGAAATTTAAGTATACAATAATGCTGGTGCAGACTGTGTATCAGAACCCTCCTCTATTTTTGACAAGCATCAGTCGTGATATCATATAAACATCCAGTGTTCCTTCGAGTCCAATCTGACAGTGGTTTAAAAGGTAGCAAATACCAGAAGTGAGCAGAGAAGCTCTCTGTGCAGACAAAAACCAGCTGGTCTCTGACTCTGAGTTCACAACCTAATCTATGCATATTCATAACACTGCATGTATATGAATTTAAGCTGTGAGATCTTCTTTTACATCAAAAAAATCTGCTAGCAAATTGCAACTCTTCCAAATACTGAGACATACCATACAGACAAAATCTCATATAAATAGACCAATTGTCAAATTTAGGTCACACTATTTTTGCAAGTTTTCTATAACTTTCACTTGAACAGGTTTTGACCATGTCTAGCACCTTTTTGATAATATTGGCCTGGAACCTTCTCCCCTTGAAATTTTGCTTTTGACATACACAGGAACAGCCTCTAAAATGATTTGCAGCAGCAATGACATAGCATATCTCTGCCAGCACAACATCAGATTCAGCTTCTGTCAGACAGAAGAGAAAGGTTTCAATCACTATGCTGAATTCACCCTTTGTGACTCTCAGGCTTGGTCCAACACCAAGCATCTGAAATGTTTGTTTTTCAGTTCATCTTCTTTGTCAGCTATCTTTTGAAGATCTGTCCAATGTCCCAGGAAAATAATGTGGGATCTGGGACAGAGCTCAAAGGTGTAGCTGTAAAATACATTAGGCAATCATCCAGACACTCCTAAGTTTGGCAGAATGACATATTTTTTCTAAGAATTCAATTTCATTTCTATAAGTGCATGAGTAAATCAGTTACTGTTTGTCTGCTGATTTGAAAGTAAAAAATAGCCAAACACAACTGTAAGTACTGAAAGAAAAGATTCCAGGGTTTCTCTTTCTGCTACTACAGACAAAACAGTAAGTTGCAACATACACTGAAGTTTTAAAAAGGTTAAAAATATTACATAGAGTGTATAGTTGTGTTCCATGACAGCAGCACTCTCACTTCAAACTCTAGAGAAGAGCTCTTTGCCCTATAAAATCTAGAGACTTTATTCAGTTCTTGAGTTTTGGGTAGAGTAATCATATAGTAATGGGATCAGAATTAATTGTCTGTATATGGGGTTTGTGGCTGGTAAGTATTTTAGCAAATGCCAGCAACTTTGCCACTAAAAACACTACCAGCAATGGAGAGTGAAAGCCCCTGATGGTTCACTATAGTGTACAGGGATGCCTTATATTACCTGAGAGACCCCTGGCTCCCACTAGACTCAAACAAGAACTAAACAAGGACCAAAGGATTTGGCCTGATGTTTCTTTTGGATTCATAGTGAGCCAAATTCAGCCACAGCTATGAGCATTTATTTACCTTCTACTTGAATCAAAGGAGGCTTTTTACACAAATCTGAACACTGGGGCTAGTTCATAGGTATTTATGGGTTTTTTTCAAGCTTAGCATCTGCTCTTAAACAAAAAGTAACTGCCTTCAGAAGGAGTTTTGTTTACAAAAAGCAAGATGGCAAAATACAGCTTTTTGTTATTTACAGCTTTGCTGCAGTTTTATGAGAGCCAATTTTTTTCTTATGCTCATCCCTTCCTTACAATGAAGGTATACAATCATGGACACCCTGCACATTTCATTTCAACTTCAAGCCATTCTGACAAAAGAAAGCATTCAAATTCACAGCTGGATACAGCTTCAGTGAAATCAATAGAGCTGTCACAGCTTACTCCTACAATGAATCTGACCCTAAATCTAAAACTACATGGCAAGGAGAGGAGGAAAAGTGACACAAACTGTGATGGAGGGAGCCTTGCATGATAATAATTAAAAATTACTTGCAAGAGAAATGTCCACATTGGGATTAACAGCAAATTCATACTTGATTGGAACAAACTATAAATCTTACTTCTCCAGAAAATGAGCTTTCTGTGATAAGTGTATAGTCATTTCAAATGAGTTCCCAACGGATAAGATGTATATCAAATCTGGTAACACATTATAATTGGAAACAGTGATCTTGTAGTGACTTCAGAACAGAAGTGAGACAGTGGTCCAAAGGAGGCATCTCTCTCAAGTTTCACTGAACTTCAGAGAAGGGAAGAAAATAAAGACCCAGTTTCCTCTGATAAAATCAGGAGGAACAAGAGTTGGGTGAGAAGAGCCATGGCTCCCTCTTCCACTTCTTTCCATCCATAGAACTAGATTGATTTAGTTCATGTCCAGGGGATCCAGAAAATATAGTGGACCTGTGATAGACAACTTCTCTCCAAGTAAGGGGAAATGTTCTCCGAACTCTAGACAGGGATTTTGACTGAAAGTTCCAAGACTGTGAACACAACCTGCAGCTAATTTGATTGAACATTACCTGCTGCCACACAACAATGGTCTGTTTTGTGTAAAGGATCCAGAAAACAGTGTACCTGTGATAGACAACTTCTCTCCAAGTAAGGGGAAATGTTCTCCAAACTCTAGACAGGGATTTTGACTTATAGTTCCAAGACTGTGAACACAACCTGCAGCTAATTTGATTGAACATTACCTGCTGCCACACAACAATGGTCTGTTTTGTGTAAAATGAGGTCTTGGGGTAAATGTGATGTCTTGAGAAGAGAGATGCAAGGCACTGAGGTCTTCTGCTGTTGACACTCTGGCCATGGTTTCCCCTGGGTCATGAGAATACAGCAGAGTATAGTACGTGAAAAGAAGCAGTGTGGCTTGAAACAGCAATGAGAGACAAAGACTCATTTCTTGACACGGGATCTAATTTGCTGATAAAAATATGGACTGAGATAATTCTCACTGGCTAGCAGTAACTAGATGAGAGGAGTTCACAATTTCTGTGGTTGTGCTGGATACTGTCTCCTATGTCAGCACTTTCAGATATGCAGTTTGGAGTAGGAGGCTAGTGGTAGACTAACTCCTTTACCAAATAACACAGAATTACATCTGGAAATGGTTTTGGCCGTTATCTTGAAGGCTACGCACATTAAAGTGCTCTAAAAGTATTTTAAAACACCACTTTTTATTCAAGAAAGACTGTTCTTTTATTAAGCAGCAGAGTAGCTTAGATGTTTATCTTGAATTTTAGGGTTTTGCAGGAAAAAAATGAATATACCAAACACGTGATCATTACACTAAATACTCTGGTTTATGAAGAGCTATTATTAATTTTCCTCACCAGGAAATCTGATGTAAACTATACTGTAAGTACAAACAGAAGAGTTAACTGGGAAAGTAAAATCAAACTTAGCATTGCATATACAAGAGTGTTGTGAGTGTGGCTCACTGGTGACCTGCTTGGCAATGTTACATGGTCTGTACCTGCTCTGTGCAACCACACAGCTCAAACAGTGCCCATGTCTGCAAACACCACTCTGTGAGCTCCTGGTCGGAATGCTGAGAGCTGATGGGGATCTACTGCTCAAAACTATGAGAGATTCCACCCTGGAGCTTACTCAGGTATGGTGAGGCATTTGGTTCTGCCCATGTGGAGCTAAGTGCTAATAAAATAAGGCTGACCCCAGTGATGGTGCTATCACCCAATCTTTTCCATGCCATTCTATAGCCATTAGTCACAAAAATCTTTTCAAATATTGACAGTCTAATGCGCTGGATCACAGAGTAGTTCTGTTGATCCTTATGTATTTAACCCAGTCAGACTTCAAAGGAAATATTTTAAGACCCTGTTTCCTCTATGACAAATGTAATTCAAATTCAGAAATTTGGTTTCTCTCCAAACTGAGTGTCAGTCAGAGAGTGCAACATATTTCCTCCTCTCTCTGATATGTGCCAATCAACTGCACCTTGCTCCTGCCATTCAATTACCACAGTATAGAAAGCAAATGTTAGCACAGGGAATTCTGTCAGTTCTGTAGCCTGCTGAAAATCTAGCATGCTGTGTACACGTGACAAAAGCCTTATAAAGAGATTGTATTGGGTCTAGCTGAGATGGAGTTCATTTTCCCCACAGCACCCCCACAGTGCTGTGCTTTGCACTGGTAGCTAGAGAGGTGTTGATAACACACCAGGGTGTTGGTACTGCTGAGCAGTGCTGGCACAGCATCAGCACTGTCCCTCCAACATTCCACCCCACATCAGTAGGCTGGGGGTGGGCAAGACCTTGGGAAGGGACAAAACTAGAACAGCTGACCCAAATTGACGGAAGGGATATCCTATGCCATATGACACAAGGTCAGATATAAGCAGAGGAGGAGGATGTGGAGGCATTTGTTGCTTATGTTTGCTCTCTGGAGCAGCAGCTACACGTGCTGGAGCCCTGCGTCCCGGGAAGAGGCTGGATGCCACTTGTTGATAGGAAGTAGAGAATAAAATACACTTTTTCTCTTTGCTTGTACATGTGCAACCTTTCACATTTGCTTTAGTAAACTGTTTTAATGCAACCTATGCATTGTTTTCCATCTTATTTTCTCTCCCCTGTCCAGCTGAGAAGGGGAGTGATAGAGCAGATTGGTGGGCACCTGGAATCCAGCCAAGGTCAACCCACCACAGAGACTCAGTTCTCTCTAAAGGGAAATGAGAAGTGAAAATAAAGCAGACATTGCATGGGCAAGTGAAAAACAGCAGGACGAGAATAAGACTTACTAGTCATCTAGCAAAAGTACAGCACTGTGCAGCATTTTACACAGGAAGAACAGCTCTTCTGCCTCCCACACCCCCTCACCAACACCCAAAAAAAGGAAAGAAATCCATCCAAAATGAATAAATAATCAAAATCACCACAGTGCAAACACTTCAAGTTTTCATTATCTACCTCAGTGCCTTGGACTACTAGGGAGAATGCAATGGAAAGTGAGAAAGACAGGCAAGGAAGAGAAGACAACACCTGGCAACATAAGCAATCTTCATGTTATCAAACAGAAATTAAATAGCTCTGAGTGGACCATCCCCACTGCTTAAAATGCAGCAAAGTGAGGCAGTTGCTGGGTACTGCTGCTGGGCACTGCATCTTCATCCTCTGTACACTCAAGTTGTTAGTATAATCTCCAATTGGATTTTGACCCAGGATTGAGTCACGCAGATTCTTGAGCACATTTTGGGAGTTAACTTGGTCACAACCATTCTCAATGGGCAGCTCACGTGCAGCCATCCTGTTTAAAAGGGTGATAAGTGTTTAGCAGTCTGGACGTGGACTGTGTCATGCCAGTTCACCTCAGTGCCAAGAAACAGTCAGAAGCACACTTGATTTACAAGCATAGCCCATCTACAGCAGTAACCCCTGGCAGATGTCCTAGCTCTGTAGCAACTCATTAAAAGAAATTAGCCTCCAAGAATTCTTTCTCCACCATTCAGGTGGAAAGCAACCTTTTCTTCTTCATTTGATACATGGCTAAGTGTCATCATTTCCACAGTTGCTTGGCTGATAAACTTGCAGTGGCACCCATGCATGTTTGGCTCCCTAGAAACCATGAACAGGGAGGGTCTTACAGACCAAGAACTCAAATGAACAGGTTCTGGCTGCGAGATCTACCCCATCATAAATATGGGCAGACAATAAGCATATTTGAAACAAACACACACATGATAATTCTGCTGTTGCCCACTCAGGCACAAGCAAGCTCTATCTCAGGTACTGGGTGTTTGATGCTAAAAAGGCTATGCCAGATATTTGTACCAGACCAAGAGAGGGGGAAATTCACAGACTTTTCAATACTACTCTGCCCTTTTTGCAGCTTCAACAGACATATTTTACCAATTTGTTAGCAAAAAGACCATTCAAACAGCTAAGGCAGCAACAGCCATGTAGCTCAGTAACTAGGCTTTGACAAGAATATGGTAAGTAGTAGCACATCATGCTGCTGCTGAAATCATTAGCAAAGCTTTCTCTGACTTCAGAAAATCATGGAGCTCTAAAATAGGCCTGTAAAAACCAACTGGCATTTTCTGGACTCTAGTATTTTTCTGGTGGAAGTATATGTACATTGAGTCTACTAACAGTCAGCTTGCTTTTCTCACAGACCCTTCAGAAATACTCCAGGGTCTGTAACAAGTCTACACACTGAAAGTCAAATTTACTGATACAAAGCAAACAAATATAAAGTTTCATCAAATACTGAGCCTGTTTCTCTTCTCACTTACACTGCCTTTACACCTGCAAAATATCAGTGCATGAATCAAGAATAACTTACCTGCACTGAATAGCTCCTGATTTATATGTTACTTGGAATTCACACCAGTGCATAAAAAGTCATAAATCAGATCCATTGCTTATATTTTTAAGTACATTCCTACTAGTATAAGGGCAAGATCCCCAGTTATCATAAATCAGAGTAGCTCTGCTTGCTTTCCTATCTTCAGAAGAATTACAGCATTTATAGCCACTAAGGGATTTGGCTCTCATTTCAATAATTTAATTGATAAGAGTTTCCCAAGTGTCTATATACCAAGCTCCTGCAGCTGAGGCATGTTTCACTATACTTACAAGATGGATGTATCTTGCAAATGTTATATTTTTGGTCAGTTTAGATAGAAATGTAGAAGGCAGTTTCTAACAGAATAATGAGGAACTGTTACAGTGTTTCAGCTAGAACCTTGGGATCACGGCCTTTTCTTTTCTTGGAAGAATAAATGAAGCTTTAGAACAGAATGCTTTTGCTATTTGTTTCTGAAAGCTTCACTATTTTGTATTGTATTGGGCAAGACAGATAGAAAGTCTCACCTTCATTTTCTCTGAGCTCTTTTTCTTTTTAAAGCCTAACACATTTATTTTTTTGTAACCTAAAGTAAAAGGATCGCTGTAACCTTGTTCTTTATTTCCTTTTATTTCCCTTGAAAG
>NW_008673215.1:22590-23323 GCF_000695815.1 Acanthisitta chloris
TTAAGGTAATCCCCCATGCAGATCAAGGGTGAACAGTTTGTTGCTCTACATAATTTGTTGTTCTCATGATGGGGTTACAGCAAACAACTGGCACCAGAGCCACATCAGTCTGTAAGTTCCTGTGGGATCTGAAATGGGTTAGCAAAAGCTTCCACAGGGTGATGGGCTCACCTAAACTGGCTCCCAATACTCATACAGCTAATCTCAAATCCCCCATGCAGATCAAGGGTGAACAGTTTGTTGCTCTACATAATTTGTTGTTCTCATGATGGGGTTACAGCAAACAACTGGCACCAGAGCCACATCAGTCTGTAAGTTCCTGTGGGATCTGAAATGGGTTAGCAAAAGCTTCCACAGGGTGATGGGCTCACCTAAACTGGCTCCCAATACTCATACAGCTAATCTCACTCCCACTCCTGAATGGGACAGGGGGAGAAAATAAGATGGAAAAGCTCAGGGATTGAGATGAAGACAGGAAAAATCACTCACCAGTTGCCATCACAGGCAAGACAAAATCGGTTTGGGAAAATTTAATTTAATTTATTGCCAATTAAAAATTGAATAGCACAGTGACAAAGACAAAAACCCCAAAAAAACCCTTCCCAATACCTTACTTTATTCCCAGACTCCACTTCACTCCTTCATTCCAAATTCTTTTACTCTCTCCTCCAGAGCAGAGAGGGAGGGAAGGGGAGTTGCAGTCAGTTCATAACAGCTCCTCTCTGGCACTCTT
>NW_008673215.1:23336-25125 GCF_000695815.1 Acanthisitta chloris
AATCCAGTGTGAGTCCTTCCCACTGGCTACAGTCCTCCAAAAAAAATCATTCCTGCATGGGCTTCTCTCCATGGGCCACACGTCCTGCCAGACACCTCCTCCAGCCTGTGCTCTCCATGGGCTGCAGCTTCCTTCAGGCCATGGCTACCTACCTGCTCTCACGCAGAGTCCTCTGGGTGCTGCAGTGTGGATATCTCCTCTGGCATGGTCCTCTTCATGGCTGCAGTGAAATACCTGCTTCACCACAGTCCCCTCCAGTGTCTGCAGAGGAATTTCTGCCCCAGTGCCTGGAGCAGCAGCACCACCACCATCACCATCACCATCACCATCACCATCACCACCACCACCACCATCACCACCACCTCATCCTTCCCTGACTTTGGTAGGCTAGTTCTCAGACTGCTTTCTTTCTCCTCACTCCTCTCTCTCTCTCTCTCTCTCTCTCAAAACATCTGTGCTGCTTGCTTTTTTGAACATTTTTTTTGCTGTTTCTGAAATCTGCTCTCACAGCTTTCTCACAGCTAATGTGCTCCACTGGTGCCAGGTGAAAGCAGCTGTACCAGGCAAGGGGCAGCCTCGGTGAGGAGAGAGTAGCTGCTGCCCCTGGCACACTGCTATGAACACCTACACATACACCAAATATACAGAGCAAGTCACCCTGAAATCCAAATGGCAGGTGAAGCAGGGGTTTCCTGGAAATTTACTCTCACCTCCCACCTCCCAGCTCTTCCTGGAGCTCTTTCTCCAAGGCACGCAGCACCTTTGCCAGTGTTCATTAGCCACAGGAAAAATTCTGGTGCACAAATCACAGACTACCCACTGTAAAGATGGTGTCTTCTCACTGCCTTCCTTTTCTCACCTCACTAACTCCAATTATGAAATCCTTAATACATTCTCAGTCTGCAGTTGCTATTTTTCCCATGGCTTGAGGGGGAAAAGGCTCATTCTAGAAATATCAGCTACTTAGAGCTAGACTTTGCCCTACTCAGAGGATGAGCAAAGAAGTTTCCTCCTCAATTCATATAATCTAGGTAAAATGGTAGTAGCACTTGCTTTATGGAACATACAAAAGAGAAGCAAATAAACATGAAATCTCTCTCCAGAAAGAATGTGCAATCACACATGCCATATTCGCATGTAACCTGTCCCTGTGTGACAGTTTTCTGGATTCCAGCATGTGTCTTTCATGCAGACAAATCCTCTCCAAGAGCCCTGCCCATTAAAAGGGCTGATGTTACACAAGTGGTTGTGCAAGTTCACTTCTTCCTGTGTTTACCAAACAAGGTGGTACAGCTGGAAACATACTCTCAACCAGTCAGGCAGGGACCTGGCACCACTCTAATAACGGTAATAACCTTCTTGCTACAGCAGATTATGTCTTTTCAGTAAATACAGAAAATTCCTCTCCAAGATTCAATTCTAGTGAGTAATGCAAAACACTGAAATAACCTACAGGATGTGCATTTTATTTTAAAGAGAATTTGGTGTATTATGAACTTGGGGACTCTGTAATTTTGTGTCCAAAAGGCAGAAATTCCCCCAAAGTTAAAGCCAATCTACAGCACATCAAATAAGGAAGCTCAATAACACACAAACTGCCTCCTATACTGCCCTGTACTTCCTCAGTGTGGAGGTGTGCTGGTTTGAGCTGGAGTAGAGTTAACTTTCTTCATAGAGGCTAGTATGGGGCTATGTTTGGGTTTTGTGCAGAACACAGAGTTGATAATGCAGAGATGTTTTTGTTGTTGCTGAGCAGAGCTCACACAGAGCCAAGGCCTTTGCTGCTTTC
>NW_008673215.1:25225-33593 GCF_000695815.1 Acanthisitta chloris
TATAAGGTGGGAGGAAGAAGGAGGAAGGGGGGACATCTGGAGTGATGGTGTTTGTCTTCCCAAGGAACTGTTACACGTGATGGGCCCTGCTCTCCTGGAGATGGCTGAACACCTCCTGTCTTTGGGAAGCAGTGAATTAATTCCTTGTTTTGCTATGCCTGTGTGTGCAGCTTTTGCTTTCTCTATTAAACTGTCTTTATCTCAACCCATGAGTTTTTGTAGCTTTTACCCTTCTAATTCGCTGCCCCATCCCGTTGGTGGGGGAGTGAGTGAGAGGCTGCGTGGCTCTTGGCTGCTGCCTGGGGTTAAACCATGACAGGAGCAAATCATTCTGAGCACCAAGATATGCCCTAAATTGGGCTACACTGACAGACTACTGGGCCATAAAGGCCCCAAACTATAAAGCTTCTCTGTTTCAGGTACTTCAGAGAAAAGGTGGAAGAACTCCTGGCAAACAGAACTGTGGTATATACCACAAATAAACCAGTTTCTTCTTCATCAGGAACACTTAGGGATGGCCTCCTCCTAACATAATTTCTGTCTTTACTCCCCTTGAACATAACAGGAGCGAATTTCAACAGCCACACTGTCTTTTCTCCCAGTCCAAACCTGCAGCACTCTCCCTGACAGAGCACGAAGCTCAGAGTCACCTTTCCCTCCACCCTTGCAGGGAGCCCCTGCACCAGCAGAGTCCCTGACCCCAATCTCCAGAGCAGTCTGGTTCAAGCAAACTGTGCAGCATGTCTGCCTTGGATCAGGCTGCATTTATCATTAGATGACACTGATTAAAATCCTCCCTCAGGCAGGGAGGCAAGTGCCCCACTGGCTGTTCATGTAGGGAACCAAGGATCATCACAGGCATGGCTCTGGGGGCCATGGCCTTTTTGTTAATTCCAAAAGGACTACATAAATTACTGCAGCCCAACAGGAAAAAAAAAAGAGGCCTTATTCTATGTCTGAACCTAAGCTTTGATGTCTTGGTTTTTTAATAAATTGAAAGTGTTTTGTTGAAAACTATATTGTAGTCATTTTCTGGAAAAAAAATACATTGCCTTGCAGAATCCAGGCACGGTGGCCACACATCAGCAATCAACTGGTAATGCTTGTCAAACATCCATGAACAAGTTCAGTATTTCAGTAGTTCTTGATGCAGACTAATGCCCTACAGGGCATATCAAAACTTTGATACCCACAAATATGTGTGTATGTAACTTAATTTTCATGTGGTCCCTTTGAATTCAGTGATGGCACTCATTTAGAGACAGTAACTTGAGCAGAAGTATGTAGGATTGTAGGAATGTAATGGCTGTACATAGCAACATAGTTATTGCTAGGAAAAAAAATAGTTTTGAAATGACTTCTTCATTGCAAAGACTTCATGTAAATTACTGCAGATAACTGAGTGAAAAAGTGACCAAATGATCCAGACTTGCATGGTTAAAACCCAAATGTTTATAGCTTGAATTATCCCGTACCATATTTTTGTTTATATTCCTTTTTCATCCTGTTTAGAGTACACAGGCTTACACAGATCTTTAATGCTCAAAACAAAGTCAGAACTAGTTTTAGTCTCTAAGGTCACTCGGATTTACTGAGGAGACAAGGAACATGTCCAAAAGGGTCTGGCTGTTAAGAGAAACCAATCCCTAAGCATGTGTGGCTGAAGCAGGGTAGTTAAAGAATTGAAACTGGAAACCCACTGTGGATCTTCCTTTGTGGGCTTAAATCCTACCAACTATAGAGTGGTGGCAATCCCAGGTACTGAAAAATTCTAGGATTATCTGTTTCTGTTGGGTTAGAACTGCCTTTTGGGGGGGGAATTGCAGCACCAGAAACAATTAAGGTGCAGAAGCAAACAAGAGTGGTACCTGAAAAAACCTGGCTTTGTTCTTTTGAAATCAAAAACTGCCTTCTCAGAAGAGCTTGAAATCTAAATTTTTTCCTTGGTTCTTGTTTTGTTCTAGCTGGTTTACTTGTGCTGAGTTCTAAAGAGCTCTCACATATTTTATGGGTGACTCTTTTGCAAAGCTCTAAGAAAGCAGATGTAAGGCCTGCGAGGGCTGAAGCCTTAGCACACTGTTACACCAGCTGTGTTACTGTTATCTGCATGCGAGGATTAAATTGTCATCTTATGTTCAGTGCTGGCAAAAGCTGAGTGTGTGACAGAGATGGTGACAGTGGATTTAACGTCTGGGTGGCAGTTATTTTGAATATCACTCGTACCACACATATCAAGCAAGTCGGCATATTAGTGATTGTGATTGGAATCAGTCTGAGCAGTCAGCTGCCATTACACTACCATTCTTTCTGCATCTTGCATGCTGTCACACAGCATGTCTTACTGCAGCACTCCCTCCTACAAAACAATATTCCTTCCAAAAGCAGGTTTTAGTTAATTCGCTCCATGTGGCAGTGTGGATGGATCTGTCTCTCCTTCTTGCTGAAGGACACAATTCCACCTTTATAGACAATATTTCATGGGCGAAACTCAGTCCATATGTGAAACAGACTGTTCCCAAGTAGAGACTGCATTTGGCTGGTTGCAGAGCTCTTTCAGAAGAGCTCTGACAAGGACCTGGGAGGACACCTCCAAGCCATGACAGCACCTGAGGATGTGCTTTGGCTCTTTGCAGCTGCAGTTCACAAATCAACCTATTATCTGAAACCACCATCCATGTCAGTTTAAGTTAATATGTCAGCCTGTAAATTGCAGCAGTTGAGGAGCCAGCACACGTTTGCTTCTGTTGTCTCTCCTCCATGGTGGCCATTTCTGGCAGAGAGGCAGTGTGGACAGCTGGAGGTGGGAGCTTCTAAAACTACTCTAGTCTGCATTGCCAGGGCTTGTCATCTGTGCACAGTGAGAACTCCAGCAAAAATTGTTGCGTGGCTTTACAATTTTTCCCATTGATGAAGTGGCAAAATCCAGAAAAATGATACTGGCACAGCACAGCTTACCAAAAGAACCTCATGTAGGTTCCTGCATTAGCAGGGAGTACAAAGGCTTCTCCTTTCTGTTCTCTTTTCAATCGGTGTAAACAGCTTCACTCATTCTAAAACCAATTTACAGAAGAGTCTTGCGTTGCTAATAGTAGTTCCCACATGTCAGGGTTCTAAAGCACAAAGACTTTCCCTGCATTTTTATAAACTTTTCTCACATTCATTTTTAAAGACCAGACAGCTCAGATGCTTTCAAAGGACACTGGATGCTACATGCACATAAGTGTAATTCAAACTCGAGAGCTGTAAAGAGGCATTCCAGTCTGCCTGCAGAATTTGCCATCTCTCTCCCATTTTTAGGGGACTGGTTTTTATGCTGATACACCAGAGTGGAGTTCCATCAATGTTCTTGACTTCCTTGCCACTCTCAGAGCAGTTTTTACTGGAGTATGACTTGGCACTTGAGGTCTAAACCTCATTATGCTGAAATCTGGGTATGTTTTATTTTTACATTGAAATGCTTATTTTTGCAGACTCTCTTTTCATTGCCAGAATGAAGCTGATTACTGGTTGCACTTATTTCTGTTCTGTGTGATACACACTGTGACAGGTAGCAGAAAATACTCATCTGCATGTTTTATGATCAAAACACTAGAGGACACCAGTCTGCAGAGCCTGTGGTAAAGAAATCAAATGGATTACAGAGTGAGATTACACATCTTCATTTCTGTACTGTCCTTCCCACGGGTGTGGTCCCTGGGTATGGGATTTTTATCTGTTAATATTATTAGGTTCAGCTGAACCTCTGTTTAGCCTTTTTCTTTTGACTGAAGCACCAAATGCAGTTCCTTAATCCTCCCTCTAAACCTTAGCTGGTTGCTACTAAGTGGCTTTATTTATAGCCCAGGCAAGACTGAATGGCTTATAATAATGGTGACTCAAGTCTATAAATCTTTATAATTATTGCCAGAACTATTGGTGCCATGTTGTGTTGTGAAGCTTATACAAAAGTGCTAAGAATCTTTAATGGTTACTCATTAACTTTCTTGTCTTTCCTCTTTCCTGCTGGACTTCACTGCAATGAACACTTAAGCCTATTGTACACAAAACCATGCCAAAATTTCTTATCTAGATTAGTTTCCCCACAGTCCTGTCATGTTAATGCTTTGAAGGGCTCTTAGTGAGGCAAACCAGTTAATGCTCCTGGAATTTGAGGTGCCTCACCAGCTGAAGCTGCAGGGATGGAGAGCCAGGAGGCACAGAGGTGCTCAGCACAGCCCTGGGGCTTTCTGAGGGCTTTATGGACAGGGTCTTTTGAGTACTCCTTGATGTGCACCTCTCTAGTGATGGATGGATCCAGTAAAGTGGTGTATTTGGTATTTCCACAAAGGTATATGGCCAATAATAGCTGGTTTGAACTAATGTTGAGGGTACTCAGTGCTTTACAGGAAGGAGAGATGCCTGTTGGTGGTCTGAAATAGCACTGCAATGAAGCCATCCAAATCCTCCCTGTGTCTTGCAGATTTGTATCACTAAACAGGATACCAGCTGTATGACTATGACAAATCTTGCTAGCAATTTTTGATCAGAAAGTGCAAACTTTGCAGCAGTAACTTCAGCAGAAGCAGCTTATCAAGTTTGAATGCTGAGGGAAGAAAAAAATCATCCTCTTGATTTTGTGGTATTTTTGTTCTTCATTTGAGTACCTTTTGGTCAATGAGGCATTTTCTTCAGAGACCATCTGGGACACTTGGCCAAAGGGTGTCTGTGTTTGTACAGAGTGAGTCTTAGTGACATTTGGCAGTCCTGGAAGTTCAAGTCATCAAAAGAGGCAGGAGCTTGCTACCTATGGATATTAATAGAAATACTGAAATGCTTTCAAAGACCAGAGATCCAAAGGTAGAATTTCAGCATGGCTTATGGGAGAATGGGCTTTGACCAGACTTGGGACTCTTGGACTAATTTCACCTGATAGCACAGAAAGCAACAGTCAAGGAGTAGGAAAAAACCAGAGCTCTGGCTGAGGACAGTCTTTCTGGTCCTAGCAAGCATTCCTTGTTTCAGCAACAAGCAAGCTCCTTGTTTCAGCACAGGAGTAGCTGCATGATAGTGTCACATAGGCTGTTGCTCTTTATAAGAAAATGGGGTTTTGGCTAAAATAGCTGTGTTCCCTCCAGCCTGGTAGCTGGTGGCCCTTTGCACAGGCTGTTTGGCAATGGCAATGGCTGTTAAAAATGTGGCTGTAGAACACTCTTGGCTGTAGGGGCTGAGGGTGGTCATTGGCTGTAGCAAAGGACAACAGCCATGCCTGGGAACCAGAGTAGGATTCCCTTGATGTCTTCAGAAATTCAAGAAGCCCTTTAGGCAGTAGGTAAGGATGTATTACTCATACTTCTTTGGGATTAAGTGATTTAAGTAGATTTTTGGTGCTAATGAAATTTTCTTCTGACTCTAATCCGCAGGAACTGGGGGGAGATTTTGTCTTCCTCTGTAGCGAGAGGGAATTCTTCTACTCCTGGCTTCTGGCAGCTCATTGCAGTTTGTGGATATTTGTCTTCTGTATGACAGAGACTAGTAGGACACCTCAGCATGGAGTTGCCCAAGAGGTATAAGTGTATGAACAGTGACTGTGTATCATCTGTCACAATGCAAAACCAAAGGAATGCTAAATTACACTACCTGGTGACAGTCTCTAAGCAAACAACTTCTTTTTCATACTGTGTGTATTTAGATGGATAACTCATTGCCATGGGATGCTGTCACTACCAGTGTGAGGGGAAGAAAACCCTGTGGAGGGCTATTAAACACACAGATGCTCACCACATTCTGTGCTCTCACACAGGCAATTGTTATGTGCTGCTATCAGGCACAGCCCATTGGGTCAGGTGCTTGTCTGAGTTGATGCCACTTTTCTGTGCTTCTTCTGTCTCAAGGGATGTGTGGGTAGGGGAGAGGATTTGTGGCTTATACAAAGACTACCTGGCCTGAGTAGGAGGTCTAGAAAATGAGCAAACCACAATGCATGGAACACATCTTTTTATTCAGTAAGCAAGCAAGCACAGAAGTATAATGTGTAGTGCTTAATATTCATACAGTACTAAAAATATAAAAATAGAAATAAAATTTCACTGAAAGCATTTTCACTCACAAATATACAAGGAAAAGTGCTGTCAAGCCACATCATGCTACACCACTTGCCAGTTGCTGAACTGACAGTTTCCCAACAGAACTGAAACACTAAAAGCTAGTCCTTCCTCACAGCTTTTGGTGAGCCTGAACATTTGACTAGCAGAAATGGGCCTCCTGCAGCTGAGAACCTAAAAAGCATAGATATCTTTACATAATGGAACAATAAAATAATTTGGGAGAGTGACAGCAGCCTGCCCCAGGCTGTTTGTGTATCTGTCATAGAGAATAAAAAAAAGATAGAGAAATAAACTTGAAACCTGATTAAATCCAGACCAGTCATGGCTAACAATTCCTGGAACTGTATTCTGCATGGATATTTGTGCAATACTCCCACCTGGTGGCACATCCATCAACTCTTCCTTGGATGCTGCCGTGCCCTCTGCCTGCTTACACTGGCACAGATATTCATCTTCCCCTTAATCTGTTGGAGTCCAGGAGCACAACCCATAAACAGTGCTAAGTGCCCTTAACTTTTAGTGGAACTAGAGACTACCCAGCACCTTATCTCCTCTGGCTGTACCTAATGGGAGAAAATCACATCTACACAGGAAAGTGATATGGGTCAGGTTATCCAAGACAGTCCCTGCACCAGGTGCCTTGCTTTTAAGCCCCATTTTGAGGGGCTGAACTAGAGTTGAGGGCTTAAGAATCTCATGTTTGCTGACCTTAGGCATGGAGCTGAACTGCATCCATCAGGAAGGCAGCTGTGTGTGGTCATCCAGGGTGGGTTTGGGGATCAGACAATCACAGCAGTAGATCATAACAAGCCCTGTTTTGCAGAGTATGCCAGTGCACAGAACCTACTCAAATCATACAGATAAGGGTGTGCAGAACCTAACATGAACCCCACTTTGATCGGTTACTATTTTGGAATGGGATTTATTTATACTTGAGACACCTGCTATAAAAATAAATGTGACAATTAACCCCTGAGATCATTCTAGCATACTGTTTTGGCCTGTTGTTTCCCTCTGAAATAATTTTATTTGGTTTACGGACATTTATTTAGGTTCTAGTGACAAGCTTTTATAAAACACATTAAAGAATCAATGTGGGGCTGAAAAGGTGTACATTCTAGTTGCATATATGATACATACCTTATACGTATATAATACATTCCATAACAGCTGAATGTTCTAGTATTGGCTAGGAAATTCTTGCATGTGGATAAAGGATTTAAATACTAGAAGATAACCAGCTGTTTAGGATCAAAGATAATTGTATCTGACATGGTTTACTTAGATTGTTTTTCTTCCTTTAAATCTTGTTACACATAATAGCTACAGTAGTTTGTCCAGCAGGTAATAAATGAATGCATAAAGCACTTCTAGCTATATCTGGATATCATTTGCATGCACTTTTTATAAATAAAAATCAAATGTGAGGTCACATTTTCCCATCTTCTGTTTATAAACTAAATCAAATTTCTCATTCATTGAGACAGTGAAGATGTCTTTCCATAGCCCAACTCGTCCTGAAACACAGAGAAGGAACACAAGTCAGAGTGCAGACGTAACAGGACACCACATATCTACAGTCTAATTGTGCAGGGCACCAAGGATCACCTGTGAGATTCTAATCAGTCTTGGTTTTCACTGAAAGCTTAATGAGACCTAAGGCTGTTCATTGTGTTACCCAATTACCCTGCCAGAACCTTTGCAAAGCCTTAAAATAAGCACCATACACCTCATCATCTGCACCAGCCCAGTATTATACAGAAAGAATTCAGATTGGTTTGAGACTTTATTCTAGCCTGCATCAGAAATTAATATAGATTTTGGGTTGGGGAGTCATTTAAATGTGAATTTCTGGTTTCAGGGCAAACTGTGGTGTTTAATAATTCCAAGAGCTAATCATGCATTTGAAAATTGCTGTGCCTTTGGCATAAGCTGGTTAGAGAACTATCCACAGGGTATGTGGAATGTGGAGTATTAAACTGGTTATTGAATTCTGATTATTGAGATGTAATATTGTCATTATTAATTTCTATCATTTTGTGTCTAAAGATAAGGTCAAGAGATGAATTTACATTTCTCAGTATGGAGAGATTTGTTTGTTAAATATGAGTGCCTCACTCTATAGAACAGAACAAGTGCCATGCAGCCAGTCTGTGCCACTCATTTTGAACACAAGGAATAGGAAGCTCTTGGTGGATGCAACATGGACACTGAACACCTTCCCTGTATGAAGCATTCTTCTATTCTACAGAACCCAACTAGTGACAGAACCTGCTGACACTGCT
>NW_008673215.1:33608-59968 GCF_000695815.1 Acanthisitta chloris
GAACAACCCTTTCAATGCAGTCCAAAATTTATTTAACCCAAAGACAGCCAGGGTGACCTGTGGCTGAATACACCCCATGGAGTAACTAGACTGAGAGGCCCAATTCTCTTCTCATTTATGCTGGATATAAAGCCAAAATCCAGGCTTGTTCAACTGGAATAAATGAAAGGAGAATTGGGACTGTGCTACCAGAGAGTTTAATCATAACAGCAAGAACAAAGCTACATGCAGGGAGCTTAATTATGCATTTGATGCATAAGAAGAATACCCATTTAATTTAATTACCATTGCTTTTATGAAGCAACTTTATAATTGAGTCCAAAGACAAAACTGTCTGAAACATCTACATATTACATATTAACATGATGGTATAGCATGTGTGGCAAGGGAAATTATGAAATGAGGACTTTTCTGTAACTCCTGAAGGTATGATAAAATTTCTTTTCAGGATCCAAAGATCAAAATAACCTGAAACTGAAAATGCCATTTATTGTTTTCACCAAATTTCTCCCGTATCAAAACCCCCAATACACTAAGAAAATGCTTACAATCATGAACACATGATACTGATTTCAGTATTGCTCTGGCAACTATAATTGCATGAACTACAGCATGAAACACAAACACCTGTATTTCCCTTTCGATAACAATAATAAAATATACTTCTTCCTTTTATTTCTGAATCTCCCTAACAACATATATGGACAAATGACAAGTTTTACAAAGGACACACTCAGTGGATTATTTGTAACATCTCTTTTTTCACCATATGAATTGATAGCTTGTCAAAAAGTCACCCACCTGGTTTATGATTTGAATCATGCAACAGCGTAAATTATGATGTGATAAGAGTCAAATACAAGTAACATATCTAATCATTGTTCTGCTTTCACAGCAGTTCAGGGTTATCTTCAGAGTAAAGATCAATGTGCTAAAAGAAAAAAAAATGAAGAACTAAAATAAAGCAAAATAATAAAGTAAATGTAACTAATGACAAATTAAAAATATTTGAAACAAATTACAATAAGCTGTCATGTTTTCACCACCATTCCTTGTCACAGAAACAAACAGAGAAGGAACAAAGCACTGCTAATGAAGCTACACTTTGAAGTAACAAAATATTGTAAAAGCCAGAGACAGCAAAGAAAAGAAATTCAAAATAAGGATATTTTTACTAAAAAGCACACAGCGAACAAATGACAAAATATCACATTCACTGCAGTCACTCCCTTCCTTCTCTATTGCAAAATGAAGGCTTCTTTTGGAAACATTCCTAGGCAATCTAAACAAGAGACTCTGCCCCTAGGCCAAGGGTTTGCAGACTCCACTACAGAACCACAAACACCACAGCACGTACAGAATGGTGCATGCAGCAAAGAGGGATCACCCTGCTGATCCGGATGGAGATGGAGATGAACTGGCCAGCAGAGACCAGAGCTGACCTTTCTGCCTGTGGAAGGTCTCACCAGCAGCTTTGTTCTCTTGTATTACAACCTCACCTTTCTTTCACAACCACCTCTCTGGCTCTCACTGGACGAGGGTGGGGGCTCTGGGCTGTGTGGAGCATGGTAGGAGTGCTGCTGCTCCACAGGTGTCCAGGTTGTGGAGGCAAGGAACAAACCAGGAACAAACCATGTAACCTGTGTTACATGCAAGTCAACAGAGGAGAACACAGCTCTGCTGTTTGTAAAATCTTGCACTGACACCAAACACTTTATCCAAGGCCCTCAGGACATCTTACTGCACTCATTATCTTGTGATCTTTTCTTCATAGTAGAGAATTGGGTTGGAAATCAGTTTTCCAGGTCCTACTGTAATAACTGGAGTGCATAGCCCCTACAGAATGCACCAAGAACTTTTCCATACCATGTGCAAAGTCACAGATCAAAACAAGGAGGTGTGAACAATGGCTTTTTTTTTTCAAAGTTTGACATTCTGAAATGTTTGTGCCAATATACAAACAGGACAAGTTACGCTGGGTCAGTTATTCTGACAAATAGTCTAAGCTGAGTAACTGGCATAAGGCCCTGACAAGATGCAAAGGTAATACAGAATTCCAGTGAACCTGCTTTCATGGCAAAGCAAAGTTGCTCTCAAACAAACCTGACTGAGTGTTGTTAAGGCTACAGTTTGACAGACCTTCCTGAAGCATGTGATTTCAGTGGGTTTTTCAATGGAACTATATAATGTCAGCAAAATGCATGATAAATGAATAACACCAATTCAGAATTAGTAGTCGAGAAGGACTGATTATATTTAATATCATTATCAGAGAATTGAAAATAATTGTAGAAATTACAGCTGATATAATTTGCAGATCACATGAGGGTTGGCTGAGAGGGGTAGTATGGAAAGGGCTACTACACACAGAAATCTAAGAGCAAAGTATTCAGGTCATAATCCTTGAGTCAGGGACAATAACCTGTAAATCAATTCCTCTGAAAGACTTTCATGGTCATGATAAACATGTTTCATGTATGATGCTGTATCAAAAAGTGCTAACATGGTTATGGATGGACAAACAAGGGAGAGTTCCAAATAAAACTGGATTAAAGTAGTGTATGAAGTTATTTTATGTCTGGATAAGGTATTTGTGAGGTTAACATAGGAACTGACCATCTTGATCTTATTCCCTCATTTTTAAAAAGAGCTATTAAGTGCTGTAAAACAGCCTAAAAGAAAATTATTTGAGGGAGCCTAAATTCACTCTTTTATGCTTCTGAAAGGCAACTAAGAAAGGACTTGGTTTCTTGACCTTATCAAAGGACAGATGTATCAGCACATCAAAGGGCACCTTCAGGTTTCCAGAGAAAGACCTCACCAGAATAAACACCTGGAAGCTAAACACATTTTAAACAGCTAAGGTGGCAATGAAAACGTTTGTAAGAGAAGTTACAGGTCCTTGTAATTTTATGCCTTCCAAATTAGAATTATCTGTTATTCTATAAAATCTGATATACTTAAAAACAATGGGTTAGGCCAAGATAAAATGTAAGAAATGGTGTGGGTTTGGCATGCCAAAGGTCAGAAGGAGCAGTGCAGTCTTCTCGGCAGGAAGAGCTCACTCCACTGAAGCCAAAGCCTCTCTAACAGAGTGGTTTGTATGGTGTTGAATTTACACTGTTAATCTTTGATTTTTCCATTGTTTTTGGTGACTTCTACCTAACATTATTTCAAAACAAACTCACCCCACATTGCACCAACAGTCAGTTACCTCCCATCCTTTACACAGCAATATCTCACCAACATATTAACACATCCTGGAGGTTACTAAGCTGTCAGTTGCTTCTTGCAACTTCTCCACTAGGAGTTTTACTGTGGGTTTTGAACATACCCCTGCCAACGGGAAGAGCTTCTGCATTACAGCACTGATCAATAAGTTGATGGCAGTGTTCCACCATGGATTCCAACTGTGCTTTGTCATAAGAAACTCCTAAGAACCTCACCAGTTGCTCAACCATTGTTGCTAGGTCCTGTAAGAGAGTATTTAAAACACAGTTTATTTTACAATATTTTAAATGGCCTTTTTTTAATGAGTCAAAATATTTTAGAATATCCTGATGAGTGCGAAAAATACAAGTAGAAATAGCACTGTCTGAAAAATTTTGCCTCCTTCCAATTTTCTGAAAATACACACATTCCAAGTAATTAGGGTAAGACAGGTTGACAGAGAACATGGTCATGTAAGCTCACCTCTTCAAACACTAGAAACTGCAGAGTAACTGTGATGCTTCCCATTTCAGAGAACACCACACCTGTGACTGATCACTTTGGAACACCAGTGCATTTTGGAGGAATTAAGTTACTCTGATTTTGATCTTGGCAAAATAAATAACTACAGATGTTAGACCAGCTCTTCTTTTACTGTTAGCCTCTGCATTCATATAGATGGAAAGGATTTGTGAGGAGGCCTCTGAGAATAAGCAGTCATTAATTAACCTCTCCAGAATTCCAGGGCTCCTCAGTATGAGTAAGACTTCTGGAGTTGAAAGGACAAGACAATAATATTTATCAGGAAGCAGAAAGATACTTGTGATGCCACCACCTTTCAGAAGCATCCACCAGTGAGCACAGCTAGGGAACATAGAATTATTCAAAACCATGGATTTGAAATAATTTCGACTAAACTTTACTTACACTGATTGTATTACATCTTCTTTCAGCACCCCACTCCATCAGAAGGCTCAGTAAAGCTGGAATTACAATTTACCCAGCTTTACTGAGTTCTGATTTTGTCTTTTTACAGGTTTAGAGACTGGAGCTGAGTTTTCCCTATGTTTGCATTACTTTTCCAGTCAAATAAACACTTGGAAGTCATTCCATTAACTCTCAAAAATATATTACTTGAGTTAGAAATGGAAACCAATGTTCTATGTAGTGTTTCTACTAGATCTCTGATTAAAGTGGATTTATTGTCCAGCTGAAGGACCCAGTAATTATGTTCACCTTATACTACATGATCATACCTAATTGTTTTCAACATCATTTCACAGAAAACAGTAAGAATAGCCAAATAATCAAAATAAATGCCAAATATATAGGACAAAATACTCATTATATACTTTTTTCTCATTGATACAGTACATGCAGCAAGACTTTTCTTTTAAATGAATGCCCAGGGCTGAGTGTAGCTAGTACTGAACAGATACACATCACTGCCTTCTCTGCAAGCAGCTTGGTGCCTAGAGATGCAGGTCAACTCCTGAGTAAATTAATATGGATGCAAAAGTGTTTAAAGTCCACAGAACCTATTAAATGCCAGTGCTTTAAAAATGGTATCAGACATTACGGAACCCACATATGGACATTGGAAGTAAACTTTGTGCTTTATATATTTTAAAACACTAGGATGCTAAATGGAATTAAAATATCATTTTGCTACATCTAACCTACCTTATGCATATCTTCATACTTGAGAAAAAGTACATTGGCATCCATGTGATGTTCCCAAAACTCTTGCACATGTTCAAACCACGAACCGTATCCTACTACAAAGACATTATGGTTGGCATGAGGAAAATGAACACTTTTGTTACTAAGTCATTTTCAAAATGGAAAAAAAACAGAGAAAAATAAATTAACTGGAGTGGTTCATAGTCCCGGGAGAATAGTGTCTCGTACTGACCCATTACCATGTAAGCAAGGAACTTAACTTTCAAAAAGAGGTTTTCTATCAGTTTGGAATATTCAGAAGAACTAACTTAGCATGAAGTTCGAATATGCAAGTGAAAATGCCACCATATTTCATGATGAACCTCTTGGAGCTCAGTATTAATAACACCTTACTGTTGAACAGAAATTGAGCCAAAATAAAAATGACACAGATAGCTTTGCAGCAGGCAAATTTCCAGGGACTCCAACCTGCATGAGGTCTTGCAATGAACATATCACACTGCAGCTTTCTTCACTTTTAAGCTAGATACAGCACTCATGGAAAGTTCCATGCAATTCCTCTATTATAGACAAAGAATTGCTAACAACCACTGTCCTTTCTTAAACAAGTATTGAGGACATGGACCTAGAAAAATGCTTCATGATCATTGCCAAAAACATGGGATGTACTGACAGAATATTCTATTTATCATTACATATTCTGCTCCTTTACTAAAATCTAAGACCTATTCTATGGTTATTTTATTAACACTTTCACACAACTTCTGTAGACATACCAGAACACAGTTTAAATTATAGTGTTATCCGTTATCTCAATTACACAAGTTCAGACTGCAACCAGATGCCCATGAGGTGTTGAGTGCTCCTGAAAACTTAAGAGTGATGTCATAGGGTACTCCCCATACATCACAAGTTGTGAGCAGGCCCAGTGTGCAGCATTGACAACGATGAGAAGATTATGCCTCCTACCTCCTGCATGCCACCAGCAGCTTGTCTTCAGTTCCCCATATCTGCTCCATGTGGTTTTAGGACTTGAAGAGCAGCTCAGGTTCTATGCTGGGAGGGCCTGTGCTCCCAGCACTGCTGAGGCAGTGGTTACTGGAAGCCCTAACCCTCCCCTCAAAATTTTATTCATTTGTTTTCCACTTATCTCATTAAGTCAACATTCTAGTAGAAGTTCAGACACTGGTACTTGGTACCTATGATCTAGAGAATGCTTTTTGTTGCCAAAAATTACTAGGAATGGAAGGAACAAAAATGGAAGGTTTCCATTGCTCTTATAAAAATTGAAAATGAGTCAGCTGATTATTTTCTATGAAACTGACCTCTCTGTCCATTGAAAATGTTCCAGTTACCAGACTTCTGCTGCATTGCTTCCACGAGATGCAAACTCTTAGCTAAATGCTAAATTTACAGTATTACAAACACTCCATTTGCAGAATTATGGCCTCAGAACACACTGTGATGTTTTATTGGCTATGGAAGGTAGTGATAAATCAGCTAGCTGCTACAAGATGAAAATATAAATTACTCTTGGGCTTCTTAAATGAAAAGAGCACCAAACCTTTCTCCTATCTTGGAAGACCTTCTAATGTGTCTTTCTTACATCTCTGGTCTAGAAGTTCTTAATCATGGGCTACAGACAAACATCCTATTCTCAGGGAATGCAAATGAAAAAACTGAAGATGGGCTGGAATGGGAGGAAAGCATTAACCCTCTCTGCAGACTTGCAGGAAAAAAAGCAGCAACCGTTTTTAAGGCCTGTTAAATAACCTCCATTGGGGTAGGCTTTACTTCTTTCTTGCCTTTAGTATTTTACACCATCTTCAGCATCAACTCCTCTAAATTCCAGGGTGAAGAACAGTTTGATGCTCTGAATCTAGAGATCATCTTGCTCTCAGAGGAGGTGTACCTGGTGAATTCTTGGTGTCACATTAAGGTATCAGAGAAGATTTTGTAGAGAAATAGAAGGCAGTAGAAAATGTTTCTCTTCCTAGCTAGAAAGTGTGGCAGCCCACTGTCAAAAAGCCCCATGGCAGGCAGTTATGCAAGAACATAGGGCTTGCCCTCCCTGTAAGTTTACTGAGCTAGTGCAATGGAGCTAACTCCAGGCAGTGTAGCCTGAGTGGGAACACGGTGGGTGTGTAATGAAACAGCCTTTGCTCAAAGGAGTTACTGGGTGAGCAGCTGAAGAGCTCCTGTAAAGCAGGGTATTGTAGTCTCATTACAGAGTTGTATTTTTCAGAGAGTAGCAGACTGCAACTGCCTTCTTACAGGGTCTCACTTCAGCTTACTGATGCACTCCAGAGCAGTCTCATGCAAACCAAAGATTTTTGTGTGTTAACTAATATCTCACAAGGGACAGACCTTGAGGTTCTGGATGAAATTAAAATATTAAAGGAATTACCAGGAAAAGAACCTCAAACTTGAGGAATAGAAAGTCTCCTGAGAAGTAGCTAACAGTGAGGTATAACTGAAATCAAATGATGCTAGGAGTATTCACCACGTTTTACAAGGCACCTGGTACCTTGCAGACTGAATTTTAGAAGAGTAAAGCAGAGTTTTGTCTGACCTGAGTAGAACACTGCTGAGCCCATGGGGCAAATACTGTAAGGCAATTATACACAAAATGCATGGCCATGACAAATCTAAGTCCATGCAGCACTATCTGTAGCAACCTCCTTGCTGTATATACAAAACAAATGCACCTTTATCCAGTTCATTTCTGTACTTGCAGAAGGAATGCAGAGATGAAAATAAATGTGTGTGTACAGAAAGAACAGGTCCTTACACTTGTCATTCATAAACCTTCTGCAGAACTCCTGAAACGTTCCTCTGTAGCTCATGGTCCTTAGGGAGCGGTGAAACTGGTAATAAGACACCACGAGGTCTTTGGGGTTGCGAGCCATGTATATTACCTGTGATGGGGGGGAAACATCATCTTATTGAAAGCTTTTTCTCCATCCTGTTTCCCAAAGCACTTAGGCAACTGCTGCCAATATAGCTAAACAAACTTGATTTAATTTCATTTTACCTTGGAATTGCCATTATGGAGGTCCGAAGGCAAAAAACGGTACGGTAGGTGGCTTTTTATGAGGCGAGGAGATGTCAGTTCCTAAAACAAAGCAGACAGAATCATTCCTTATTGAGCACTAGTTTTGGGTGCATCCTGAGCTGTCCTGAACTGTCATACTTGAAGCCCTTTACTATAGTGAGTCATGTCCACAAATTCACTTCTTAAATTAATAGGAGCCTGAGACTAGAAACAAGGTCAGGGAGTTACATCTGTTTTTCAAATATCAAATGTTTGGATAATGTGTTGGGGCTTTTATTGTTTTGAGGTTTTATCGCTTTTGTTTTCAAAGTACTTCCATTTGTAGAATCTTCTCAGAAAGAAAATATAATAGTTGAAGATTCTTAGTATCAAACTAACTTTTTTCCAGTGATGTCTCCACGACAACTCCTTGAAAAATACTTGAAGCTCTGAAAACACTACCCCTAACATCTTCACTTCAAAATTTTACCCTTGCATCTTATTTTAAGCTCATAATGAATATTTGAAGATTCTTCGTATCAAACTAACTTTTTTCCAGTGATGTCTCCACGACAACTCCTTGAAAAATACTTGAAGCTCTGAAAACACTACCCCTAACATCTTCACTTCAAAATTTTACCCTTGCATCTTATTTTAAGCTCATAATTTGGCCCAAAGTTTGATCTGAGTATGTGAATGTCTTTCAAACAGATGTTTTTCTTCTGTAATTTGAGACAAAAATTGTCTTATGACACCAATCAGCTTCTAGTATTATAAACTGCATAAATACATATTGAATCAAGTTGCTAGCACGTGGCATAGGCAATAATGTGTAATCTCAAACTAAACCTCTTATTATTGCCACCACTTATTTGCATCAGGGTAGCATCAGGTGTCATTGGATTAGGCATCACACAGATGAAAAAGAAGAGCAATCTCTGACCTCTAAATACTCTCAGCCTAAATCAGGCTGATGCTGCAGTTGTCATTGACCAGAAGCAGCTTAAATCTATCTGTGCCAGCCTTAGCTAGCTCAATTCAACAAGTACTGCAGCTATCACTGGATGGAGCCCTGTATTTTGCCTAATGATTCCAAGATATGCCTATATTAGAAGCAGTTACAGCAATGACAAGATCACACTTATATGCCATGCAATTAGTCTCGAAGGGATTCTTAATAGTGTAAAAATTATCTCATGCAAGATATTCCACAGTTCTCCTCTTAATAGTGTGAAAATCATCTCATGCAAGATATTCCACAGTTCTCAAACTACACCGACAGAGTCTGTAGAGACCCAGGATCTGTGGACCTAAAGATTTAGATGTGTAAATTCAGAGCAGTGAGAACACAGACCTACAGATCTCTGTATTTGTCGTTCCTCTTTTGCAAATTCAGGGAAGGATTCAAAGCAAATTTGCCTCACTGGGGAAACTTCTGTTTACATAAGCAAGGGAGACCTGGAACCTTTAATCAGAAAACCCACTGCCAAGATATTTGGGACATGGAGGAACATCTAAAATATTAAGCAGAGTACAATAAAGCTTAACAAAAGCAATTTTAAAATAACCTAATAGTACTCTGAATCACTCCAACAAACTGAGCAAGTCGAGTGATGAAAAGGACAAGGACACAAGATGAAATGAAATGATAAATATGGAACTGAGGATAAAGATATCCAAATGCTGAAAGACTTCCTTTGCAATATATTGTACCTTGATGATGTCCAGACCAGGAAAAGATATCCAAATGCTGAAAGACTTTCTTTGCAATAAATTGTACCTTGATGATGTCCAGACCAGGCTGAGGGTACTCTAGGACTGGAAGTTGTTCATCTATATTCATTAGTCCAATCTCATCTGGATCAGCTCCCTGACTCACTAGATATACCACTTCCTGTAGCAAGCCTGTGCCTGCATAAACCAGACAATGAAAGAGAACAGATTGCATTACAGTTCTTACCTAAACAGAAGCATATGAAGGGAGACCTAAACAGAGAAATAACAGTAACTTTTGTCCTCAACAGTCTGCTGTGAGCTAAGTCTGTAACTACTGTTCTAACATAGTATGTCAGCTCCCGTAGTTTTGTTTTGAACACATGAAAATTTCCTTTCATGCAAAAGACCTGAGTTTTTTTCTTCAATAATAATTTTAATACATTTCCATTTTCAAGCCATTTAACCTGTGAATTAGAAAGCATTTTACAAAGTTTTTCCCCTGTAAATGTTACCTAGGCAAAATACTGCTATTTCCATTTTAGAAATTAAAAAAGGAGGAAAACAGAGGTCACCCAAGTTCACAAAATGCATTAGTGGCTGCAGTGAGAAACTGCCAGTGTCCTTTATTCTAAATTGTAGGCAATGCCAGTGTTATGCAATGACTTGAGAGTCTATTTATGCCTCCACGTTATGGACTGGACAAACCACTGAATGCATCAATGCATAGTGAGTCAGTCATAAGCTTTAGAGGCCCCAGTTATGTATCTCTCCCCAGTCCAAGGACATTCACAAAGCAACCACTAGTTGTTATGGCCTTAGTGACTGGCCTTTGGAAAATTAATAGGTATTCCAATTAGAAGTTTGAACAAGGAAACTAAATTAAATGATTTTACCTGTAGGCAGGTAGGAAACCCTCAAACCATGTAAACAAAGGTACAGAGATATTTGAGAGAGGCTTATCAAGAGAAAAGCATAGGCTTCTGGTGAGAATAAACAAAGGGACAGAGATATTTGAGAGAGGCTTATGAAGAGAAAAGCATAGGCTTCTGGTGAGATGGAGGAACAGAATGGGGAGAGATCACAGCGAGCTAGCACAGAAGGGACCCCACAGTTTAGATGAAAAGTCACAAGGTACAGGACATCCTAGATACTGCAAAAGATAGACCAATCACCAGAGTTGTGAGCAGTAAGGAAAATGAGACCAGCATTTATTCACTGTTTTGTGTCATCTAAAGTAACAAGTGACTGTTCCAGAACTTGTTACAAAGCCCAAGTCTGCCTCAACATCCCATGTCCTTGGAAAGATGAGCTGTAACTCTGAGGTCATGCCTTTTGTTACTGTTTGAACTTGAAAATACTTTGTGAGCTGTGAGTAACTTGTGACAGTCACTAGTTAATTCGTGTTAACTAGCATGACTGTACACTAACAGATACATTCTGTACAAATTCTGTATTCTGTAACACAAAGAAAACTCAAGTATCATAGTTCTGATATTTTTTAATCTGAGATAGAAACAGTTAAATGAGGCTGATGGTTAGAATGAACACAGCCTGGGTACAATGTGAAAGAACATATGGCTCCAAGAATTGCTTTGGAGAGTAAGTACTTTAAGATTCCTGCTCCTTGGCTGATTGGTGGGTAAATTGAAAAAGCAGGGGGGGGAAAAAAAAGCAGATGACACTTTTACATTATCAGCACCCACAGAGACACCTGTCACAGCCTTAATACACACTTGCCCTTGAGGCTGTTCACTCTGCATTTTTAAGTTCAAGCATATATTTTATACATTAAAATTAACATTCATATAGTACTTTAGTATCAGTCCTTGTGGCTCTGAATGAGCACAACCCTTGTTCTCATTAAATATTTATTCTGACAGGAGACACCCTGGTTCTCCATAATTTATCTCTGTATTCCCAATTCCACCTGCAAAGAAAAATGCTATTACAGCAACTTTGTTCCATGATAGGAAAAGAAATAACTGTGAGGGATAAACAACACCAGGACTTTCTTGGGATTTTTGTTGCTCAGCTTCACTTCAATTGCTTCACTTGTGAGTGCAATTTGATCCTTTAACTATCCATATGAAAAATAATCTTAGAGGGGTTAAACACTCAAAACTCAACAGCATTTATGTACCCTAAGAGGCTTTTCAGTCGCTTGATACATCTCCTCCTTAGGTGGAGAAGATTTCAAACCCTCTTGAAAACAAAAAAATCCTTTTTTAAACTACAGAAGAATAAACACAAATAGGGCAGAAAATTTAAGAGCATTTTTTTGCTTTTATTACCACTTTTGGCAAAAAGCAGCCATCCCCATTGTGTCTCTGAATACAGAAGGGCCACAGGGTCGAGGCAGAACTATACTGAAACTTCAGGAGAGCAACATGTTCCCTACCAGCTCTGCACAGCTGTGCTCCCTGGCCCTCACTTCTACTTTTATGGTAGATTCACCAGAGGAGGAGGAAGGGAGGAACAGGGAGCACAGCCCTGCCATGGCCTTCCCTAGTTCTGCTCAGACCTGTGACCATGCACTACACTTGACTTTATTGCTAGCAGATTCATGGAGCACTGCAGAGCTGGGAAATGACATATTACCCATCTAACGTGGATCTTTGGAAGATCAAAAGTTTTCATCTAAATGTGTTCCCACCAAAACCAGTGACACATTGAAAGAGTAATGCTGAGCACACAGCAGGTACTGAAGGCAGTAACATAAAAATCTCCACCAAGTACATGTTCTTTAAAACAGTGTTTAAATCTGTGAGTCTCAGTATTAATTATTAGCGTGCACATATTTAAATTCCTGTGGTAGGTATGTAGTGCTGCATATACTCAGCACCCTATGCCAATTCACACAGCAAACAGAATTTCTGCAGTATTTCTTCTACAAAGGGGAGGATTGCAAGCTGACAGTTTACACTCTTGGCTTCTGGCCACACAGTAGGTTAGAATTTCTCCTTCCTACACCTGCAGTAGGATCCCTGATCCTGCTTATCTCACCCACGAATCCTGTGCTAATTTTCACCTTTGTCACTCACTGCATTACCCTGATTATTTTCCACATTAGCACTCAAGTTACTCTGCTTAGGACTTTCAGAGTGTTAATGCATATGAAAACCAGAGAATTAACTTTTGAGGGAACTGTGATTTTTTTTTAACTTTTATTCAATTACCATTTATCTCATAGACACGTTCCAAGAGCTCCAGGTAAAACATTATCATCGACCTGATTCCCTGTTCAAAAGAACAAACCAAAAATCAATAAAACCCTAAAGGCCTTTATGTATGTGATTATATACACATGACCTCCTTGCATCTCTACTAGGGCTAAAACCAACTCAAATTAAAGCTATCAGAGCTGAATATCCTTTTGGCTTAGAAATGATGACTTAACCTGGCAACAGACAACTGCCAGCCCAAATTCCAGATCTAGCAGCTAAGGCAAGACTTTCTAGCCCCTGGGAACACTAGCTGGCTGGAAAGTAAATCAAACTGGGATACTGTACCTATGCATGAGATGAAAACCCTAGACTAGAGCTAGTGGAATTTATTAAATTTGTCACAGTGTGAAGGGATGTGAGTCTTCTGCTGCAGCCCCTGATTCCCCTTTTCTGTATAAAGCATACAGATATTGGCCATTTGACCCAACTGACTTAGCAATCTCTGTGGAGATGTGCAAGAACCACCATTTTATGGGTGGAAAGTACAGTAAATTGCTGAAATTGAGATTTTCAAAGGAGATTATGTGAATAACCTCCAATAATCCCAGTCAAACACAAAACCTGGCCAGGTATAAATGTCACAGAAACTTTGTCCGTAAAAGGTAAAATGATGGTATTTGTTGGAAAGAAGAAAAAGATGAAGAAGCTAAAGGGAAAAAAAAAAAAAAAAAAAAAAAAAGATGCAGGGCTTTTCTTTATACCCCCTAGATTTCTGGCCTGGCCAAGGTAATGGCTATTCAAGGCAATGGATCTTGTGCATCTCTAGTATCTTCCATTGTTTTCTCCTGGAGTTGCTGAACACATGAGAGTGCATGGGATGGTACAGAAAGAATAAACAATCACTGACAAACAGGATTAACCTGTCAGCCTTTGGACATGAGGCACAAGTGCCCAGCAATTCTACCCTTCCTTCTTTCATCTGTGGCAGACCCATATTTCATCCTGGAGGAAGGCTGATGACCCTGCTACCTCCAAGGTCATACTGCCAAAACAGACATAGAATTCATTTACATTTATCCAATTCCAACGAAAACGGAGCCAGTCAGCATCTGAGGAACTTCAGTGCAATGCACCTGAGAAATGTTCTTCCCTGACAAGCTCTTCTGTTATGCCAATATAATGCCCCAGGAGAAAACAGTGTTCCAGTTTATCACACAATATCTGGAAAGAGGGGATGGGAAACAGCTGTGATAAGCTACTGCCAAAATTTGCAGAGTTTTAGATCCTTTCAAATTATCTGTGAACCTGCATTCCTACTCTGCATAACAAGCATGCACTAAAGCAGCCCAGTAACAGCAGTGTGAAATTGTGCTAGTTGGGATGCACTGTCCTTTTCCACGATACCTAATGATGCACAAAAATCAGGACTCATTAAAAATCTTATCATGCCTACAGCAGGCCCTATGATGACTGAGAACTCTTCCTTTGTACTCTTTCTCATGGGCAAAGCCTCAGCAGCACTAGCAAAGTCAGTTTGTGGCCACACTGCCTCTGCTTATCAGGGACTGCTGCAGCAGCAACCAGACAGCACAGCAAGACAGCCAAAACTTTGAAACACCACAGCTACTCCTTTCTGCTTCTACGCATTAGATGTCTTTCAATGTCAAATTCAGTCACTGTAGGAGGGAGAAATATTCTTTAATGCAGCTGTTCTCTGGCTCCTCTCAATACCCTCTGGCCACTGGCACACTCCTGTGAAGCCACCAAACCTCACAGATTTGTTCAAAGTGAAGCAGCAGATACAAACCCAGAAGATTTCCTGTGAAATTTTGCTTCCCTACGTGGTTTCTAATGTAGTTTCTTCTCTCATATCAGCTAACATGAGACAAAACTGCAGCCCAAGGACGCAAAGGTCTTCTGTATATTCCTTTTATTCCCCCGTTGTTTGGAAACCACATGGAAAAATCAAATAAAGAAATACTAATATTAGTATTAATAATCTAGCAATCCCAATTAGCTGCACTTTGATCTGCTGATGCTTGATCAAGTTTCAGGTAATACAATGCAACAGATCCATTATGACTCATAATTTTTTTATAGCATTGGTAGATGTAAGAGCTCATTAAAAATGAGAACTGCTAAAGCTGTCAGATTGGTCTAGCAAGTGCTGTACAGCAAAGCCCCACGTAGTAATTGCCTGCAAGCTCATTCCCCTTTCAATAATTTCAGTGTAAATCTGCAGGTAAGTATGACAGATTCATCTTCACCCTACAACAAAGGAGGGAAAATTAGATTTTTCTATTAGAAGACAAACATTTCCAAACTATAAAAATCTCTCTTCTTGAGGTCAAGCTCTCCAACATCTTCGAATTCCACCTGGCTTAAGAAAAGGGATTTTCATTATCAACTAGGGTTTTAAAAATAAAAATAACGTGTACACCTTGGCATCACATTTTTCAATTCTTCTGTTCCCAAATGAGTCTTGGGATTCAGAATAAAGACTGAAATTGTGATGCTATATTGCCACTATTTTAGATTTGATCAATTAAATATGTATTAGAGGACTCAATTTTCAGAAAGGCCTGAATACTCATCCTCTAAGATTAATACCCCTTTTACATGGCCTAAATGCCCCACAGTCAACAGTGATCTGCCAAGGGACTCTGGGGTACATGAGGAAAGTGAATCCAGACCTTCTGAAAGTGAAGGCAACAACTTAAGTAAGACTGCATTTAAAGTAAGTGTTAAACGCACAACTTCCAGCCACATTCAGTAAGCACAGTCTTAGATGTTTAGACTTATTAATCAGTTTATTTTTCCACTTGCAGCTACCAGCTTTTAAACCAGAACCAACACATTCTGCTTGTCTTTCACTAAACTCACATCAGAGAATGCAGACACGGGGCCATTAATTCTGAGTTGTGTTTTGAATGTGTTTCACCAGAGGCTATAAACAGCAAACTATGAAAACTGTATTCTATTTAGGAGTAAAATCTGCTTTCTGTTTGGTAAAAATGCTGTCATTGAACTGTTTACATACATGTATTATCCACAGAATTATTGCTGCTATGTATAATACAGTATTCTAAAGCATTGCTTTCAGGAAATGGTTACAAAGCAGTGCTATTTTTGGCTAATGCATTAGTACTATTTTTTAAAAAATGGCCTGAGTCCTAATTCTTCCTTACATCAGCACAGTAACTACTCAATAGAGGACAGGATGGACAGTCTGGAATCGACTAAAGCGTGTCTCAAACCAGGCATCAGCTGCTGAGGCAGCTCCACTTCCTTACAGCAATGCATGCAAGGCAGGATTTTCCACACCTAACACCAACAGAAGCTGCTTGGAGAAAAACACCTCCTGACACTTTGGAACATGCTGGATCCTAAAACTGGATCAACGCTGGTAAATAAAACACCCCAGGTCCTCTTCTTTGGGGGGACATGCAGGACAGCCAAACCCAGATCCACAGAGATCAATTCCCCAAAGACAGCTTCATCCAGCACTTCCTGGGGACAGCCCATGGCTCCAGCTGGGGAGCACACTGTCTGTGAGAGTGTAAAACTGCCAGGGAATGTGCTAGAAAGGAAACAGCATGGATGACAGCTTGTCAGAACCTTTGTTGTGTACTAGTTTCCTAGTGTAACCATCCATAGTGAAGTAGATAACCAGATTGACTGCATTTCATACTTTAGACTTATACAGCCAGAAGAAACATAGCTCAAGAGTTACATACTCTCCAACCATGCATCTAACCCATGGCTACTTCAATCTGTCCCAGCAGGCAGAGGTCCAAAAGACAAAGACCTCTTGCTGAGGACAGCTGGGGGAAAAAATGTTTCCTTTAATTTCTTGTTAATGAGCCACAACATCATCACATGCACTGCAGCAAGTACCAGTAAGTAGTATACTAACAGCTCCAAGAACTATGCCAGGTCCGCAGATTGCTCAAGACATAGGTATTCAAAACAACAAGCCACAAGTTTGTATTCATTTGCCTTCTTATTGAAGAGTCATGATTTTTGTCTTCAAGCTTGTCTCCACATCCATGACTTCATCACATTTAGGTGCCCCAGATTTTGTCACAGGTCCTTCACAGACATCTGCTATTGGTTGGTAACCAATACTTCTTGGTATCAAGATGAAAAGAATTTAACTTTTCTCTTTAAGCTTTAGCTGGGCTCTCCTTATCTATGGATGCTCATCATGTCTGCACGAGGTGTCATCACTAACGGAGTAACTTCACACAAACTGCTCCAATTCACTTAAAATTAGATCAGCCAAATTAGCTTAAGGAGTTTCTATTTTCAGCATCAACTCACCTAGCAAATTTTGCCCAGGACAAACTAGAATGCATCCACACAAAATACTCTGTGAGTTGTTTTCTTAAGAGAAATGACAAACAGCAGGGCAAGGACACCAACATCCTGCACTAGCACAGATGTGTTTAAAAGAGGACACCTACCCATACTTTAGATCAATTCTCTTTCAGTTTTTACTCACCAATCAAACATGTTCCCATGGTATAAGAGGGCATAAAACCTACCATGCTAAAACAAAAAATGTATAACACGTCAGGAACACAAAAATAAGCCTGCTTGCTCCCTTACCAACTATCTGACAGAATAGCATGTCTCTTCACTCTTCCCACACTTATTCAAGGTTGACCAGGTCTAAAGTCAGTCCAGTACATCAAGTTGTTACCTTCTTTGCCCAAGCTCCTCCCTTTGATGGATATCCTCATGACTCAACTCAGAGACACCTATTCATGACAACAGTGTAAGCACATAGGATCATACCAAAGGGTTGGCCAGCAGCATAGTAATTCACAGGGAGAGAGTGCTTTCATTGGCTAATATATACTGCAGGGCAGATTCTGTTTCAAATATCTAAAAAATATCTGGTAAACTTTGGCCATGTAAACTAGCAATGCTACCTCTTCGCAGTGATGAGCAAAAGGTGCATCAGCAAATTTCCAAATCTCATCTCCTCTTCAGAGCACACATAAGAAGGCACATGCCCATATGCCAGTCTTACCTGAGTTATATTCTGCCCTCCTGCTTCCTCTGGCAGTCCTATTCTCCCAACTTTTTTGAGCCTATATCAAAAAACATGCCTAAATTGCATTGTACATTACCCCAGCAGGAGCTCACAATCTCCAACAGAAAACCTCCCCACTGTGCCTAATTTCCCTTCATTTTCAAACACTGTACCAAGGATAACAATGCAGAAAAGAACTCTGCTGTAATGACAAGTCATTGTTTTTTAAAATCACTCTCAAGAACTTCATTATGTAGAAAAGGAGTGCATAGTTACCTACCCTTAGCACCACTGACCTCTAGGACAACTATATCACTGTGTCCTGTTCTACAAGTCACAATATGGTCTGTGGGTAAATGCAGAGCCTTGTAGTGAGGTCTGCTGATTGAAACAGGAGCAGAAATCAGGAGACAATAGGGCATCTCTATTAGAAACTTGTGTTGAGGTAGCCCTCATATCCTTTGCTGTGAACATGTTCCTCTCCCTAGATGGCAATTATGTGTATTTCAGAAGATGTCTGTCACTACTCAAAATGCAATTCTCTGCCTCAGTCTCAATCCCTTCCAGGAAAATTGTTAGGCAAAACCTGCCTACGCATTAATGTGCTTTTGCATATACTAGGTTGTTACATTAAGAATAAGGCAGCCCATTTGTTTTAGAATTTCCAGAAACATTGTTTACCCTCTACAGAACCTGTTTAGTCAGCTATTGCTTGTCTAAGGTCAGGGAGTAAAGCATTTTGCCTCAAACAGAATCCCCCCCAAATTATAGCTGCACTAAGCAAAACCACTCTGCACGGTACCCATGCCCTCACTCATATGCAGCACACAGTCATTCACTTTGTCAGATGGATTGCAGCTTTAAGCAAACCACAGCCATTTCTATTCCATTTCTATTGCTGCTCTCCAGAATTAGAAATGGAAATAGATCTAATTGGGAGTATAAAAGGAGCTCAGCCAATCTATATCACCATGGGTTTACAGTATTGCAGCAAAATTGTTAAAGAGAACACACTATTTGTGATGGAAAGCACTGGTGATCCAATAGAAGCACTGACACTGATCATTATTAACGTGCACTTCAGCTATACATGCATAGAACAATCCAATTTTAGCAATGCCTGCAGCTCTTCTGTGCTACTTTTGGCAACCCTGATCAGCAGTAAACAGGCTTTGAACTGCATGGTTAACCTGTGTTTGTGACTGCCTTGCATCAACAGGTGGTCAAGAAGGCAAATGACATCTTGGTCTGTCTCAGCAATAGTGTGGTCAGCAGGATCAGGGCAGTGATTGTCCCTCTGTACTGAGCACTGGTGAGGCACCTTGAATCCTGTGTTCAGTTTTGGGCCCCTCACTACAAGAAGACATTGAGGTGCTGGAGTGAGTCCAGAGAAGGGCAATGGAGCTGCAGAAGGGGTTGGAGCATAAGTCATTATATATGAAATATTCTGTTAGAGAAGAAATACATTCACATGCCTCCAGTGGGAAACGTAGACTAAATGATTACATGACTTATCCAAGGTCATAGAATCTCTAACCAAAAAGTCACATCATGTGCCCAGTGTTCCAAAACTTGCATCACTTGTAAAGCAGCACTGATGAGACAATACAGGGGGTAGGTCCTTCCCCTCAGCAAAGGCTGTATGAATCCCTAATATATCCAACAAGAGAAAAGTCTTCATCTAATAAAACTGCATAATAAGAACAAAAAATGATGCACACAATTTATTTCAGCCTAATGTTCAGGCATTTTGCTTTCTTTCATTGATATCTTTGCTATGATGAATGAACATCTACATGGAATGAGAATATTTGGCTGTTGGGTTTGGCTGATGTACATCATTTTCTAATTCCTTAGACTTTGAGGTCATCATCATTTAAACCAGCCAATACTGATTTCACATGTCCAGAATACACTCTACACAAGGTAAAACCTTCTTTCTTTTTTCCCCTGAGCCTGTTTACAAAAAGCAAGTTGCTTGAGTTTTGCACCACTTCACAGCAGGCAAGCAATTATGCTACATTTGCAAAAGACCTACTGAAACCTATTAGGTGGTTGGAGAATTCTTCCTCTTCCTAGCTAGATAATAAAAAAGAGTTTCCCTTAACAACAGATTTTTCTGCTCCGCATTTATTTCCTGTTTGAGGCACATAAGGACCTATTCAATTCTACTCTCATTGAAATCAACCCAAATGCATCAGTGACAAACTTAACATTGTCATCAATTACTTATTATCTGATGTTTTTTGTTGGTTTTTTTTTGCCTAACAGCATTTAAGACTGAGTCAATACCAAAAGATATTTTGAGCTATACATAAGTAAAACAAAAGACAGACCCATTCCAGAGGGACTTTCAAAGCACAGGAACCCCGTGGCCTTAACCCCCAGAAACACTTATCTACAGGTGTTACTTTCTGCATCTGAGTGGTCCTCAGTGGAGTGAGTTTAAGACATGGAGTATTTACTCTTCTAAATGGTAGAAGGAACATGAATTCAGTCACCAAGGGCATGAAATCAGATTCAAATATGGCCCCTGTAAATCAGTCCCTAAAAGGACAGCTCACAAAACACATCTCCATCACTCAATGCAGTTTGCCTTTCCCTCTCCGTTTAAATGAGAATTCTATTCTTTCTGACCAGTTGGTAAGGGAACTGGTGCACATTCATACAGCACTGAAACAGAACAATATCTGAGCTTTATAAGTTACTTGAAGAATCCAAATAACTGTGACATTACGCTGAAAGAGAAAAATACTATATTTTGATTCTAAAGACATCAAGTTGTTCATCCATATTCATGAAACTAACAGAGGTTTCTTATCATTCCATGTTGCAGGGGAGTGTGTGCATAATATCATCTCAAAAACCAGAGGTGAACGGAAAGAATTCAAAATGGATTTTGTGTAAAAATCTCTTGATTTTTAAGCAAACCTCATGATTTCTCGAGACATGCCTCTGGGCTAGTAACATTTGCATTAATTCTTTAAACAAAAATGGATTAAGCTCAAGGCACCAAAATCCTGCAGAGAGAACAGGACTAGAAATCCAGAATAGTAGAATCTGGCTCTTTTGCAACTGCAAAACTGTTGTCATATAATAATATCAACAAAACTCTTGGGAGAAGTTCCATACATGAATACTGGAAATTAAGATAAGTCAACTAATTTAACACACACACATCCGTGTGGATGCTCATGTTCCCTGAGCAGCCAGAGCTACAATGGCATAAGGCTATCTCAGACTTGCCATTACCAGAGTAAACCTCTGCAATCCACCGCAGCTGCCACACATCACTGTGTCTGACAGCTCTCAGCCTAGAGTCTCACACAGCTCAGGCACATCCTTGGGCAACCTTTCAGTCTGATTCTCCTCTCATTTATGGCTGCACAAATCAGGACTGACTGCCAGCAGTGTCCAACCTATGCATATCAGGATAGGTGGGAAGAATTGGATTCCTTAGGCTCAGACATTTTAGCCTGTCACATCATGCAGAGGCCGCTAGGACATGTTAGCTAGTTAGGCAGCAAGCCAGAGCACTCAAGAAGTACAACTTACCAAGCCATAACTGGGGAAGTCTTACAGGCAGGTAATAGAGGATACAGTCAGAGTGATCCCAGACATTAGATTCGATCAATGTAGGTCCGTGTAGACCAGTCACCTACCCACTGATTGCTAAATGCAGGTCACTGCAGGTATGTTAGCTGGTGGGTTAGATGTCCACAGACTGCAGGACACCCTTGCATGCACAGGTCTTGTTTAGCCACATAATCTTAGTCCAGCAATAATACTCTTTATATTGAATAATAAGAGTATTACTGTGAAGTACAATAATACCAGTCTTACCTGTAAATATAACCTCACTGTCAAAAGACTTTTATAGTCTGAGGAAAACATGAAGGGTAGGATCGCACAAGACAAACAAAGCAAGATTTTGGCATTTTCTTTATATTGTAATTCTTAAATCAAGATTTTGCCGATATGTTTTTATAACATGGTCCCACAGACAGCTAAGACTGGATGGGGAAGAAATAAGAGGCCAGAGATAAGACAGCCTTAAACCAGCTTCATAGCCAGAGAATAAATACATGTGCCTACACCCTCAAAACTTCAAGCCTCCCTTTACATTAAGTGTAGTAATTTGTGAGTGCCAAGTCTGATCAAAGAATATTCTAGATGTTGATGAGCAGAAGTCTAGTAATTTTAGCGGAGAATGAGACAAACAAGAAAACTGGGATTTACTTTGTGCCCTCTATATGGAGTTCACAGCTCAACAGCTGTCATTGTCACAGTCATAGTTGCAATGGCCAATAGATCAAACAACAGTTTCCACATAACAGAAGAAAACTCTGGGGCACATAGAATCCCAGGCATGGAAAGGTTAACAGGGATTATAGTATGAGGGACATGAGTCATGGAAGAATGCAGACAGAGCCCCTGAGATGTGGCAGAGAAAGATGAAGAACAGAGCTCCTCCATCAGCTGTGGAAGGGGCTGGAGACTCAGCAAGAGGAAGTGTTGGATTTGGGAGTGCTAGAGCTAGAATAAGCATAAAAGAGCAGGAGGAGCCAGAGAACCTACAGCACATGCAATGCACTTTACTAACAGATGCCATGAGAAGCATGACCTTCTGTACACACAGAATCTTTTAAACAAGTAATATAATGAACAACTCAAATTAGCTCTTTCTGGTTCATTTCATAACACTGGAAGTAAGTGTGAAAGAGTTTGAAAGAGTGAATGTACACACATGAAAGCTTTGCTTAAACTGATCTGCAAATTCATTGTTGGCACTTCATTAAGCCAAAGGCCTAGAGTCAGCCTCGTATTCCCTACCAGCTAACGGGTACTTACAAAACTCCAGTGCTGCAAGGAAAACTGAAAATCTATAAAAAAAACACCTCCAGACAGGTAAAGGCCTTATGCCACACTTGTTCTTTTGACCCTCTGTCCAGCACTAAACTCAAGTTCTCATGAATTGGCTGGACTTGAAGCTGATACTTGCCCAACTATTGACATTTTCCCCACACAGAACTCCATAAAATTATTTGGCAAAATAATCAACATGGGCGAGACAGCTTTATTACTAATGTAAATAGCTCACTTTCTCAAATTACCAGTTTTGCAAAAGGCATTAATTTGTGGGCTTTGACCCAAGAATGCAAAATACACATTCATATAGAACACATACAAGATGCTATTAAGAAAACTGCTGAACACCACTTATGAGCAGAGCAAATGGACAGATCATGTACAGTCAGGGTTAGCATCGCAAGACACAACAAAACATGGAGTGAACCTGAACTCAATACTATACTTTAGGGACTGATTTAATTCCACTGAAATCATTAACCTTAACAGGCAGCTAATCCAGCTCTTAGCACGGTGACTGAGGGAATACCATGAAATAATTTGCTTATTCATTAATTCTGTAGTTTAAGATCACAGAGGAGAATTTTAATTTTTAAGTGGTGTATAAAAAGTCCACAGTATGAGATGGTTCAAGGCAAGTTGTGACAGAGGCACAGTGCTTCCTATGAACAGTGCATCTGTATCTTATCTGTGAAGCAATCTGTCTCATGAGCTCCAATTATTTAATACTATAGAGAACAGCCTTCTATTTTTACATTTCCTCCTGCAAATCTCAGTGCATCCCATTCAGCCTCCTCATTCTGCACTACAAAGTTACACGAAAGATGAAACTTCTGATTTCATTTCTCGAGGAGCAGTAGCACACCTGATTTTAAATTATGCATCATGATAAAAAGGTTTTCTATAGTTACAGTACTACCACATGTATGACCATAGACACATGTTCATATATTTATGTGTCTCAGTGAGTCTCTGGGTTTGGGGCATAAACTCCTAGTCCAGAAGCTCACAAAAGCTGTTACCATTGATTGGACACAGGTGTTAAAAATAATTAAAGATATAAGGAGTATCATTATTCAGCCATCCATCAGTGGAAATCACATAAAGCAGAGCCATTTTCCATTAGGCTTATTACATTATTCCCAGTAAGGCCACTGGTACATTTGATTTTCTACCATTATTGGACCAGCTTTTTCCTGGATCACTCCCAATTTACCAATAACTGTAACTATTTCCAAGCCCTACCTCCATTTCACATGTTTAGAGCTGTGTTGTCTAGTCTTGCAGAGTATAATGTCTTCCACATGGCATACAGGCATAGAGATCACTTCATCAGTCCCTAGGACAGCTGAAACAGCCTTGACCCTCTAAGCCACTTGTGTATTTTCTTTGCCAGATAAGCCAACATATGGTCAACAGCTACTGATGGAGCCTTCTGCTCCCAGACTGTAGCATGGGGTTCAGTAAGAGCTCACAGCTCTGGCCTCACATCTAGCAGAAGGGCTTGTTTCTGTGTTTTCCACAGTTTGAGCAGATGGAGAGCTGGTGCAACACTGAACAAAACTGATTTCCTTAAGAGCAAGAAAGAAGTTTTCTGTTGAACCTCTTTGGCATTGGTGCATTTTTCTTATCCTAAAATTCTGCTGTCAAAAATATTCTTGAAATTATTTTCAGATGCAATTTATCAACAGAAAAAAGGTAAGTGGTGCTAACCATGTTTTACCTCTACAGCTTACCAGAATAAACTGAAGTACTTCACCCCAAATAATTAGATTTTGTGCATGAAATCTGTTTTGCAAACCTTCTGTTTTCATTACATCAACATTATGAAAACTCTGATCAGATCCAGTAAACAAAAAAATCCGTAGCAACCCTACTGAGAGACAGGAAAATGAAGCTGTAGTTAGGGTAACATACAGGAATTTGGGGTTCTGGATTTAATTCCTGGTTTTGCTGTAGAATTCCAGCATGACCTTGGCTAAATCAATAGGAACCATCCTAGGGCAGCCCAATTCCTACTGACATGCCTGTCCCTAGCCAGCAGACCCTTTGACAATTCGTTCAGAAGCCCTAAATAAGGCAGTGAGCTGTAAGCCACATAGGATCAGCTGACAAAACAAGTGCCAAGGGTATCAGCAGACTTTGGGCTACAAAAAGGTGGAGCTTGAAGATGCTATTATTGTCCACAGCCTATTCCCACAACATGGCCATCAGATTACTCACCAGCTAAGTATTCTATTTCCTGGCAATTAAAATACTATGGCATCTGTTTTGAACCCAAGGCTGCTCCCCTAGCTCCTCTACACAACACTGTACCTTCAGTTTTAGTGCCCCAATTCTCAATCTTCTTTTCTTCTTCCAGTGCCTGTTGGTAAATCCCCTTGCAGTAAGCACTGCCACTAACTTTGCAAGTGGACAGTTCCCTGTCACTGGCCTGAGCTGGGGCCCCAAGAGGCCTAATATTATGTTGCTATATTCACAAACCAGCAAATTAAATATGATTATGCAAGCTGGCTCTGCACAGCCAACTGTCTAGCCATGAAAACTAAGCTGTTGCCAACTGATGTATTAATGATATTGTGGCTGACTGCAGGATGCTGAGGTGAGCTGACGACACGTCAATATGAAGTTGGGGTGCAATACTAACACAGGAACATTGTAAACACAGATTCTCAAAACTGAAATCTTAAAATGGAAAGAACTAAATAGTGTTTGTGTTGTATGCTTTAAATCTTGAAAAAGACAGTTTAAAAGAACATTTAAAATGGAGCTGTCTACTCCTAATCCTAATATTTTGGGGGCCATCCATCTAAATACTATCCCTTATCTAATGTATTATCTATCAAGCTCTTGCTAGTCTTTAATAACATCATTAGTAATGAATTATCCAAAAATGTAAAGAGAAATACTTGAAACTGGTTGAGAAATGATAACATAATAGATGCTAAACCACAGAAAATGTGCATGCTTGAAGCAGCACACCAAGAAATTGAAAATCATTAGCCATTCATACAACAAACAATGAACTAAGTCATAAACCTACAACACTGAAACATCATTTTACAAGGGCATTTACAGAGCTAACATCTGTTACGTCCAGTGGACTTTGCATTTTCTAGAAAGAGGTCATCTATTGTCAGGAAAAAAGTCAGTCAAGAACGCACTTAATAAGAAGCAGTTTATCTGATTCTATCAAGTGGGGTACAAAGCTCCCATATTGCAGACAGCACTCCATCAATGTTAATTCTCTAAATATTTTTGCTTGGAAATGGGAGAGGATAAGAAATCCAGAAATACGACATTAAAAGCAGAAACCTGAACCGTATACAGCAGCCAAAGGATGCATTTACTGGAGCAACACACACTTCTACTGCAAACAGGAGATATTTCTGGTGATTCAGACAGTGCAGCGAGAATGTACTTGGAGCACATGTTCTCCCAGAACGATCTGAGCAGCCGCCGCGGGAGCGCAGGAGGAAGGAAGATGCGGAGCAGACAGCAAACCTGTTCACCACATTTCTGCCATAGATCTTCCCGCTCGTCGACACCTGCGCCGAGCGAGATATCCCTTGCCCGGAGCAGCATCTTTATCCCCGAGCGGTTCGGTTAGAGGACACCGGGGCCAGCCAGGCGGTTCGGCGGC
>NW_008673216.1:0-2470 GCF_000695815.1 Acanthisitta chloris
GATGATATAGAATACATGCCATGGATAACCCCTACACTGCAACCCAGGACACAGTTTAACTGTAGATATTAGGCTGTAATTTTTGTTTGAACTTGAATTTACTTCTCAGTTTGTTTTGAAAATTAATTAATCCTGTAGACTTCAGTTAAGTGAAAAACTTGAAGTTCTTGAGAACTTTTCCTTGAACACTAAGATTAAATTCACAAAACCATTTGCAAAGTCAAGTATTTATTCTGATAAAGCACACAGAAACAAAATATTTTGAAAATTGCAGGGTAATGGAAGAAAACTTGCCATCACCTTAAAACCTTGTGATTCTCCTTGTAAAGTCTTAAAAGTGTAGTAAGTGTTGGCATCGGTTCCTTCAACATTCTATACATTAACTGCATTTCAGCACATATTTTGCTGTATTATCTTTCTGTACCTTGAGAAATAGTGGGCAAAATATTCTCTTACTTGTACATCGTTGTAGTCGCCAACTTTCTGTAAACGTTCTTCACCTCTTCAATTAAAGTAAAAAAATGTGCTTGTGAATAGAGTTAGAATGGTCTGGTCAGTTCATGCAACACATCCCCTCTAAATCTTTACATCCATGACCATGTGCTGATAACAAAAAATCAATGGCAGCTCTGTTTTGTAAAGTAGCATGGCGAATAGAATCAATATCAACCAAGAAATCACTTATGGCTTTACTAGTAGCATTAGTTTCTTTTACTAACCAAGAGTCTTAACTTAGTCAAAATACTCATTGCCTTTGCACTGGCTACGCCAGGGGCTAGATCTGAGGCTGCAATGATTTTTCCTGCAGTCCAAAAGCCTGTGGTGCTATCACAGGTTTCCTTGAATGCGTGTTGCTTTGCTCTTCAGTACAAGCGCTGGAGAGAACTGGTATTTGGGTGCAACAGTTTCCCTGGGGTGCAAGGACCGCCCCTTATCCCAGCAGGGATTCTGGCCCAGGCCTTGTCCCCACACAAAAGGAAGAGTCCAGCCGGCAGGCACATGGGCATGTTGTAAGATGTGTTGTAGTTTTTCGATGTCTGTTTGCACCAGAACGGAACATTATGGTATACTGGTTTGGCAGCGTTGACTCAGGTTAAAGTATTATGAGGAATAAGTTCTTTCAGATAATTTGCCTGTATTGACATGTTGTTTCTCTTAAACTGGATTCTTTTTTTGCCTGCAATGTACAAGTTGTTAATAAGTAGTATTCCTGAGTCTGTCGGTTCTGTGCACGAGGTGTAGGTGGTAATGTGCTGGTTGGGACCTTCATTAGGTTAACAAGTCAATAGGTCAACAGAACAAGTATTTCCTATATATGATTAGGTGAAGTTTTTTGTGGCATACTGAATGCTACTTCTAATTGTTAGAGAAAAACTGTTCTTTTTAGAACATAGGTCTTCGAAAATTTTTTTTCTGCAGACTGCTTAATACATAGGGCTGTTATTGACTTGAAAAATTAATAAAAACTGTAGAGTTAAAGTTACACATTTTAATACCCCTAATGTTCTGACTTCATCTTTTAATTTTTCTTCACTAAACTATTGGCAGTCTTTGGCTGCACACAGTTATTAATTATGTATATTCTGCTGTTGCATTGATTGGTTCTTTGACTCCTTACTTGTATGACTGTCTCTGTCATATTCTGCTCTATAATACAGTCTTAGTAAAGCAGAATGATTATACTAGTATAATTTCTTTTCTTGTGAATGCATTCTTAATTTGACCTCTAGAATGGTAAGCCAGTGATATGTTTGATATCAATCTGATCCAGTTTTTAAGTCTTTGATAACGTAGCAGTTTAGAAATGAGGACGCATTGATCAGATTAAAATGTATTTTTTCCTCTCTTCAAAAAAAGAACTAGATTTTTAGTAGGGCTCACTCTGAATCTTCATCGCAGTTGTTCATCAGTTCTGTTTTTCTCTACTACTGCCTTCTCTGTATTATGTTCTCTGTATGTTTTTTGGTATTCTGTGTAAATCTCTTGGTTTTAAAGGCAGATCAAGCCAAATGCCTGTAAGGGACCTCTAAGTAATGTTTGCTTCGACATTGCCTAGCTTTGACCGCTTGTTGTGTGGCAAAGGCATGGTTGTTTGCCTCACAGTTTGCTGAGCTACAGGATGCCTCTGGCCATGGAAATCTCTGGCTGAGATAATGGGACTCCATTGTCCATTGAAATTCCACTGAAACTCTCCAGCTGCTGAGATAACTAAACTCCACTGTCTACTGTAAATCTCCAGCCACACCTGAACCACAACTTTCTCAGGACACTTGCAAGGTGCCTGTACTGGGAATGGCTGTGTGCTGACCCAGCAACTCCAAGGGAGCTGACGAATTAGTGCCCTGGCAGAGTCCCATTAAAAAGAGGACCAGTGTCCAGAGATTGTGTGTGTGCACCCATCACCGAAGAAAAGATGGCTGTGGGTCATGAGAATGCCTCTGCGTCCATGGTGGTGACTATCCCTGCTTCT
>NW_008673217.1:0-567 GCF_000695815.1 Acanthisitta chloris
GCTGGATGATCCCTAAGATCCATTCCAGTCACTAAAATTCTCTGATTCTCTGAACTCTGAACTCTCCTTCTGCTGCTGAGGAGTATCTTCCTCTTTCAACTCTTTTGTGTGTGAGATGCACTCAGCAGATAGTGAGTATTTTATATTTCATAGCAATAATGTGTGAAAAATCTTTTAGGTTGGTTTTCTAATTTGTTTCCCCTTCAATTAAATTTTTTTAACTGCATGTCTTGTGTCATAAAATGATGAAGGCTTTGCAATTTATTGAAACAATGGTTCTAGCAAAGAACAATATGCTTGAGCAACTGTTTTTACTGCTACATCATCATCATCAACCTTAGTAAGGAGTGGAAGAGAGATAGGGCTAGGGTTGGCTCCATTGCCAACATTTGTAGATCTTATCTGGAGCAGATTTTATTAAAGTTGCAACCAACTTTATAGAGCCCAATCCATGCTTCATTAAGGGAACATTACCTTACAATTATGATTAATTAGATTAAACTTATGAAAGTGTGCTATTTGTTCCAATCAAAAGGGTGGCAGGGAAGAATGATGGATGATGAAAGA
>NW_008673217.1:598-13763 GCF_000695815.1 Acanthisitta chloris
AATGTGTATTCATCCGTTTGCACTTCATAACTAATGATAAATTGAGCATGTCACATTTAACAATACATGTCTGAGCTTAAGCACAGTCTCAGCTTCTGTAGTCTAATGCCTTTTGTCAGGTAGCTGCTTTCAGGGGATGTGATATTTTGTTTGGAGAAACCTTGCAGTTCATTATCTATCTGTCCCTGCAGCTAAAATCACAAATGAAAGCTCTTGCTCTCTCTTGAAATGAAATCACGGAAGTCTCAATTAGGATAGAGTTGTCTAGGAAGCAGAATCTGTCTGGGAAGTGTTAATTTGACTGGAAAAGCAAGTGATGTATTGAAAATTGTGTGTTGTTGACAAGAATATGTTTGGGGATAATTGCGAACTTGAACAAGGCTGTGAGGTCAGAGTCTAACTCACAGCCACTTCTTGTGCAGCCACGTGAGAAAGATGCTGCTCAGCACCAGCTGAAATGTCTCAATTTGGCCTGAAAGCCTCAGGGACTTTGGATGGACCATGCCTGGCTGCCTTGGGATGGTTTTGCAGGTTCTCAGCTTGTCCAATTTTGTCTGATGGTCAACCTAAAAACCAGTTTCTGATGGTAAAACAGCAGTTCTGTTGGGATTCCATGAGTTAACAGTGTGTCCTTGTGGATAAGAACCCAATGAAATCCTGTGATGCATTAAGAGTATTGCCAACAGGTTGAGAGAGGAAATCCTGTCCCTCTGCTCAGCCCTCAGACAGCTCTGCTGCCCTTCACAGGGACCTTGAGAGGTTGGAGAGATGTGCAGAGCAGAACCAGCTGAGATTCAACAAGGGCAAGTGCAGGTCCTGCCCCTGGGGAGGAATAGCTGCAAGCACCAGTACAGATTGGGCACTGACCTGCTGGAGAGCAGCTCTGAAGAGAAAAGCCTTTGAGTCCTGGTGGACAACAGGCTGTCCAGCTCTGCTGCCCTTCACAGGGACCTTGAGAGGTTGGAGAGATGTGCAGAGCAGAACCAGCTGAGATTCAACAAGGGCAAGTGCAGGTCCTGCCCCTGGGGAGGAATAGCTGCAAGCACCAGTACAGATTGGGCACTGACCTGCTGGAGAGCAGCTCTGAAGAGAAAAGCCTTTGAGTCCTGGTGGACAACAGGCTGTCCATGGGTCACAGTGTGGTGTGTTGGCTGAGAAGGCCAATGGGATCCTGGGAAGCACTGGGAAGAGCATTGCCAGCAGGTCAGGGGGGCGGGCCTGCCTCGGACATGGAGTTCCTGGAGCTTGACCTGCTGCCCACACTCCTGTGGCTGCAGCCCAGGCCTGGGTTGGTTTCTGGGCTGAGTTCACACTGCAGCTCATGGGGAGTTTTTCATCCACCATCACCCCCAAGTCTCTCTCCTCATTGCTGGAGGAGATCACTCCTTTGCTGTGCCACAGTTTTGGGCAGCTCAGTTGATGACTTCTTGAAAGGAGATGACTCTGAATACTTTCTGGACTTGAGATTTCTGCAGGACTTTGTAGTGTGTGCTGCTCTCAAATACAGGTCCTGGAAGTGACTCCCTCCCTAAATGGAGCCCTTTATCTTTCCAAAGGTATGTAGGCCACCCTTCCCCCACGGCTGGTGGAAGGAGAAGGTGCAGAGGAGTCATTAAAGTGAAATGTGAGTCATGTTCATTAAAGGCAAGCTAGCAGAATATCTTATATTAGTGGCTGTGTAATGATTAGAGCTTCCTGTAATAATGATGATGGCGATTCTACTATATGAATTGAACATTCATTCTAAGTTAATTCACATCCTTTTAACTAATAACTTACTTCAGGGAACAAAAAAAAAGGCAGCCCTTTTTAGCTTGTAATTTGAATAGACTGAGCAGAAGAATGCTGAAATAGCAACACTCCCTCTGTGCTGGGGGGAGGCAAACACTGATCTGGATCTCAGTTTTGTAGTCAAGGGATAGTTATATATATTTATTCATTCACATTTCGTTGCATCTCTGCTAAATACTAGATCTCCCTCCCACTGGACATTCTCTGTGTCTTCACTAGCAACATGTTCCTAGTCAAAATGGTAATAAAGAACTTTATTTGGTGTGAAATTATTCAAAGATAACTACTTTGATTTAAGAGAAGTACTGGATTTATTCTGCGACCAGGCAGGGAGACAAATGATTTCATATTTGCCTTAAAAAATCTCCATTTTTGAGCTAGAAATTGTGGTCTACAGACATTTTTAATCAGGAAAAAAAGGTTCAAAATGGGAAAAATATTTATTATATATAGGACCTAGAGATTCAGAATTGCAAGATGAAAGGGATGGGGAAAGGTTTAGTTCAAACATTGAAGGAAAAGGTTGGTGGTTGCAGCCATGGCTTTGCAGGAGTGTCTTGGCAGGAAGGAAACACTGTGGTTAAAGCTGTAGTAAAAAGAGCATCTAACACCCTAGCAGAGTGGAAGATGAATGCAAGAAGCTAATCACTCTTTTGCACTTGCAACTTTGGTTGTTCTGAGGATTTGGACCCATTAGCAAGTTGAAGACTCTGGAAGTTGTGTTCCATTAACATCAACTTCTGCATGTCTGCAAATTCAACTGACCAAATCGAGCTTGGTGTTAGCCAGGTGGGTTTGCTCGTTGTTTTGTTCCATGTCTTTCCCTTGCAGGCAGAACAGCTATGTCCAAGACAAGTTTTGGCACAGTTAGGTGTAAAGACTGGACAGAATGGCTCAGTGGTTGAGTTGTGTGTCCCGCTTAGAAGTAACAACTGAATTAATCACTGAGTCAGTTAGGCTGGAATGGACCACACTGGTCCCACCTCCCTACTCAAACAGGGCCACCCTAGAGCACACGGCTCAGGGTTGTGTCCAGATGGTTCTTGAATACCTCCAGTGAGGGAGAATCCACAACATCTCTGAGCAAATTCTTACTATGATTTCCCTCCTGATTAATGGATGATGTTTATTAAACCATTTCTAGATTAAACTAGTCAAAATTTCAGTCCTGAGCACTAAGAAAACCTTGAAGAAATTCCATACCATATAAACAGAGAGGTTCAAAGTACAATTCAGTGTAACTTGGGTGAGTCTGGAAGATCTCTCTGATGCCTTTGTACACTCAAGTCTGTTCAGCTAACTTCTAGCATGTAATAGCCTTTACAGATTAACTTGTGCACAACTGCAAACACATGTACTTGGAATAACTTGTCATAATTTACTCTTTAGGTTGTGCTCTTGTTTCTGACACACACTCGAATCAGAGTGACCTTCTGTTCGAGTCACTGCAAGTGTGGTCTTTGTAAATGATTCACTTGATTATGAACAGTTGGTTCTTTGAGATGTAACTCAAATTAGCTTGGAGAAGGTTTCTTTTGGATGCTGCAAGAGGTTCTGGAGGAGAACAGCTGTGACAGGAGGGCTGGCTGCCAACAGGTCTGTCTGGGAGTGCCCAGCAGGGAGGGAGCTGTCCAGCCTTGGTTTCTGTATGAATCTTGCAAAGGTGACTGTTAACAATCTTCCTTTTACTTTCCTTCAGATGAGACTTTTCCTGTTTTCCACTCCAGAACTACAACAGAATCCTTACTGCAGTCAAAGATGCTCTGGAATAGCAGTGCTGGAATCCTGCTCAGCTCAGGCTTAGATGAACTTTTCATATCTTAGTTAAAATAGACTGAAACCCTCCCACCCTACATCTGATTTCATTCTTACCTCACCAGAGCTGTGTGCAGTATTCCAGGTGGGTCTCAGCAGAGCAGAGCAGAGGGGCAGAATCACCTCCCTTGACCTGCTGCCCACACTGCTGTGGCTCAGCCCAGGCCTGGGTTGGTCTCTGAGCTGAGCTCACACTGCAGCTCATGGGCAGTTTCTCATCCACCATCACCCCCAAGTTTCTCTCCTCACTGTTGCTCTCAGTGACTTCCCCACCCAACCTGTAGCTGTGCCTGGGATTGCCATGGCCCAGGTGTAGGGTCTTGCACTTCATTTGGTTTAACTCCATGAGGTTTGCATTGTTCCACCTCTCCAGCCTGTCCAGGTCCCTCTGGATGTCCCATCCCTTCCCTCCAGCTGGGACTGCCCCACACACTTGGCGTGGTCAGAGAACTTGCTGAGGGAGCCTCAATCCACTGTCCATGTCGACTTAAATGTTCTGATTTTAAGCCATATTCTCCCTCAGAAGAATTTCTGTGCTTTCCTTCACTGACGCCACTAGCCAAACAGAGTTGTTACGTGCTGTGATTCAAATATTAAAGAATGCTGAACGTTCTGACCCAAAACATATGAAGTAGAATATGTGGCAAGGCCTCCTATATCCCACCTAGTGCTTGCATGTTGCAGTGGATGTTAGGAAGTAAATCAATAGTCAGGATGATAATGGTCAAAAAGAATGTTCACAGACCATAATTACTGATCTTTTGGCTTTATGTTTTTGCCAGCAAATGTAATGTTCTGATGAAGTTAGAGTTTAATTAACCTCATCTTAACAGTCTGAAAACCTCTATGCTTTGCAGGAATCAGTCATGCCCTGTCACCTGCCTCCAGTGATGTTACTGTGGGGCTTGTTTGCAGCAATCTTCCTGTGTTGACTGTGGAAATTGCATCTGGCTTTAATATGAAATTCATGAAGATCTCTGCTTTTGAGCAACTGTCAGAAGAGCTTCTTATCCTTCAGCCTGAGCATTCATCTACTTACATTTCTATTTGTGGGGGACCACATGGAAAAAAGGGATTTTTTTCCTCTCTCTCCTCTTACTTTCCTCCTTCAACTGCCTTTCCCAATGCTCTTCTTTACTTTCTCCTTCCTCTCATAACCTCATCTGGATACCTATTAGCTCTCTCTTTCAATAACACTGCTCTGGCTTCCACGAAAGTGCTTTTTAATGTAGGAGATGTACTTCAGCCATAACACCAGGGTCACTTTCTGAGTAACATTTTATGGGATTGATTAAACTTTAACACCATAACTGTTGACTTTATAGGCCAAGGAAGAGACACTGAGTGCTAAGCTTTGGATAATTTGTGCTTCACAATTTCTTAAAATCAAATAGAGAGAGTTTAATGTGTTTGATAAGGCAACGTACTATTTTTCCTTAGCATTTCCTGTTTTAAAAGACCCACAACATTTAACATAAAATGTCTTGAACACTAATGAAGTAAAGTGAGAATAATTAACGCACACGCACACACACACACACACACATATATATATAGATATAGATATATATAGATATAAATTTAGCTCCATGGGAATAATATGAGAAAAGATTCAATTTGCTCTTTCCTTCACTCCAAATGTGAACACCTTGTGGATTTTCTCATTGCTAGAAAGTGAATGAGTGGTTGCTCTTGCTGAGAGTTGATGTTGCAGAAACATGTTGTTCTTTTCTCTGCAGATTATCTCCTGGAGGTGACTTTGGCAGCGCAGAAAAATGGCAGTTTGCTAAATTAGCAGATGACACTCATTTCTCCTGAAATTGCTTCTCTCATTGCACATGGTTGTTGCTGCTGTGAACCTGCTCTGGTGGGAGGTGTCCCTGCCCAGGGCAGGGGTTGGGACTGGATGATCTCCAAGGTCCATTCTAACATCTCAAGGTGATAAACCACCTTGAGCTCTCTAGCTTTCCCCAGCAGTCCTCAGGGTGTTTCCCTTCCTACGAAGACAATTCTCTTTTGCATTCAGAGAGACAGAACTCCTCCACATGATTCCTTGGAGTGTCAAGAGTTGTTCAAGTGGGTAAAACCTCTTCTGGTAGTTAGCGATACAAGAATGATTTGGCTTTCAACTTAAAAAGGTTTCAACTGAAATGGTAAGCCACAAGGCTTTTAAATTTTGGCTCTTTTTTAAGCTGTACAATTACCCTTCCCTAGAAATGTTAGGATGAGACAATTAACCATGTTATTGATTTTCTAAAATAGCAATCTTACAGTGACTTCATCAGGAAAACTGCTGATGCTGGGCCATAACTGCACTCAGTGGCCACACCAAGCCATCTTTTCCTGCTGGGAAGGTCTCTGTCACCTTGAGAACAGCTGGGTTTCACCATAACACAGCCTGAGTACTGTGCAGCAGCACCCAAAGGTTCCTTTTCTTCCTGCACATAGGCTGACTCCAGGCAAGTTCACATTGCTTATGGAAACCTAACAGGGTCTTGATCTGATGTCTTTCCCTTTTCACACTGATGAGTCAACCTGTGTTTCCTCCTGAAGTCAAATGTATTTCTTGCATGATTTCTCACCTTCTTTCTCTGAATCCATACAGGAGTTGTTACTTGCAATTCCCCTTCAGTATTTTGTTTGCTCTTGAGCCTCGTGTCCCTCAGCATTGCCACTTTAGCTGATGGCTGAAGCCTCGAGAGGCCCTGGCAGAGACTGATGCTGTTTTTCCATCTTGCCAACAGTAATATTTCTTCCAGGCAAGGTCTCTCATAATTCAAGTGAGGTCAGTCAAGAACCAAGAGCTGAACCTGTCCTTTCCAATGAATCAGCAGTGGGATTGAAAGAGTTTATGCAAACCATCCAAATTATTTTGTTAGTTTCCTTGTTAAGGACAGAATAAGTCCAGAGGAGGCCACAAAGTTGCTAAGAGCACTGGAACATCTCCCCTGTGAGGACTGAGGGAGTTGGGACTGTTGAGCCTGGAGAATAGAAGGTTGTGTGGAGACCTCAGAGCACCTTCCAGGAGCTGAATTTCACAGCCTAGATGCCTTTGGAAATAGTCTGTCCTTAGAGGTGAAAATATCTTCCCATTCTCACTCCAAAAGACTTTGCATGTGCGGATTGTTATCTTTGTTAAACTAATATGGTTTAGAAATTAAGTCAGCACAGTTCTGCTGAAAATATGAATGTAGACATACTGAGGTTTATCTCTTGGAGGTTTGAAAACCTTTTGTGTATGTAATATCCTGCTCTAAACAGAGTTTCTTTCACTCTGAAATAAATGGATAGCATTGGTGAAGGTGTTCCAGCTTCCCTGGAGCCCCTCCAGCTCCTGGAAGGTGGTCTGAGATCTCCACACAATCTTCTCTTCTCCAGACTCAACAGCCCCAACTCCCTCAGCCTGTCCTCAAGGGGAGATGCTCCAGTCATCTTAGAAACTTTGTGGCCTCCTCTGGACTTGCTCTATCCCTGGCAGTAGCTCAGATATGTGAATTAGACTCACCACAAATCTCCAGTGCCTTTGGACTGTGGAGTCTGTACAATTCAGGTCCAGTTCTAAATGGTGCAGATGTGGTTCATTCTTTGTTTCAGTCCCTTCTTGCCCCAGGAAAAATGTCTTTTATCTATAGAAGTATCCAAACAGCCTTTACTCCAGGGTGTGTTACCTTACCTTGGTTCCTCATCAGCCCTTGACTCGGTGCTTGCCAGAGCAGGTGCTACCCAAACAATCTGATGGTTGCGACCAACCCATGAGAAACAGAGTTCATAGAATCATAGAATCAACCTGGTTGGAAGAGACCTCCAAGATCATTGAGTCCAACCCTACCATGGTCACTAGCCCATGGCACTAAGTGCCACATCCAGTCTCAGCTTGAAAACCTCCAGGGATGGGGAATCCACCACCTCCCTGGGCAGCACATTCCAATGCCTGAGCACTCTCTCTGTAAAAAATCTCTTCCTAATCTCCAACCTAACCCTCCCCTGGCAGAGCTTGAGTCTGTGCCCTCTTGTCCTCCTGTTAGTTGCCTTGGTTAAACTCCCCCAGTGAGTTTTGCACACTCCTCTCCTGGAGCCCACACTGCCAAAGCAGACATTCATCAGTTTGACTCTAGGAGTTCGAAGAGAAACTCACTTGTAAATTACGACCATTACATTTCCGTCTGAAATTTCCCTACTCCTTTAAGCTAATGTTTTAAAAGACTAACCCTACCACTCTGGCAAGTGCCACATCTTGCCTTTATATCCATTTGGCACTCTCTCTCTCTCTCTCTCTCTTTTTTTTTTTTTCCCCAAGTTGAAGAATTACATTATCTCTGTGAAATAACTTTCCTTCTTTAGTTGTTCAATTTGATTCAAGGATTTTTGATTAAGCGTTCAGGGGTTATGAATAAATAAGAACCAGCAGCCCAGTAATTGGTATATCATTACTCCCTAGTAGCACATTTAATCCTCAGCTTCGCTGCACCACATAACCTTTTCCTTCAGTCCTTCTTCCCCTCAATATTGCTTACAAAAAAAAAAAAGAGAGAGGGGGAGGCAAAAAAAAAAAAGAGCCGTGTCACTGCAAGCTTCGTGAGTTACCATTAAAATGAATACTTTTTAATTTCTCCGGATGAGATGGAGCCCTGTGCTCTGGGACAATGCTGATGGATGACATTTTAATGCAGCTGAAATGTTATTTTTACTGAACCAGGGAAAACTATAAATTTTGCTTCATTGCCACTGATGGTTCTATGCATAAAACTCTGGTGGCGCCCATTGCCCATGAATAATCACCTCAGCGTGGCAGATGTTCCTGCGCAGGGAAAGCAATTCTTATGCCGAAGAATTGTGGAAAGATTAATTGTCTACAGCTGTTTCATGGCCCACAGCAATCTTGATACATTTATGATAAGTTTAAGAGCTCACCAGAGGCAGCTCCTATTCCCTGTTGTGGCAGAGGGAGGAGGGGGAGCCGAGCGGCTTTATTTTGACACCTGGATTCATAGGATCTGTCAGCTCCATTACAGCCTGAGGAGAAAGCTGCTTGTTGGCAGGTTTGGGCTGATTGTGAGTGGGCTAAGATGCAGGAATTATCTAGACGTAGCTAAAGAAAAGGAGACGGAGAAGAATTATTCAAATTTGTGCAAATGAATTGCTTCCATTTTTCCTCCCTCTGCCAAGTGGAAATTGAACGTAACCCGCTCTGACCTTTCTCTATTAAGTGCTGCAAATTGCAGTAAATGCATAGTTCTGAGTGCCCTAATGAGACAAAGCTCTAGCAATGCCTCATTAATAAGGGAAGTTTGACCTTGCTGGTCAGCCCTTCATTCGATATTGAAAAGAAATAGGCAAAAAGAAGAGATGACCTGCTGTAAATTTTGAACAATACCTTTGATTTAGTTTGTATATACTCCCAAGTAGACACTTCCCAACCTTTTTTTTCCCTTCCATTTTTACTGTATGAGGCAAGAAGAGGTATTTACCTCCTAGATTCCTCTGTAAATTCATGAGGACAGTGGTGATTTGTGGCAGGAATTCACACAGGTGATCTGATGAAGCTTTTCTGTAGTGCCCTTGTATTGATGAAAGAATATCAATACCCTCCATTCTATCCAGGTTTGTTTTGCTGTTTCCCTCAGCCCATATCCATTACCACTGTATCTGAGTGTATTCATCCATTACTTGCAAAGATTACTGCAAGGAAATCATATTCTACCCTTAAACACACAGCAGCTGGAGCAGGGAGTTGCCTCTGAGGAGGTGATGGGAGATGTTTGCTCCCCACTCTGACAGATTCTGGTCCCTCTACTGCCCCAGCTGAGAGATAATTTAGAGGGCACAAGACTTTATTCACTGATAAATGCCCATAAGCCAATCTAAAGAGATCAATTAGAAAAGCCCAAATCTGTGAATTCATGCATATTAAGGAGAAAAATTCTTAAACGAAGCTAAAAATGAAGAGAGAAACATGAAAGTCAATAACTAGATTTTATAAGTTGGGTGGTGATAATCTGTGGTTGCTCTATGGTCAGTCTTAGAAAGCATAATGGGTCAAATAATGCAGAGCTTCAAGAAGTTTATTTCCTTTTTGATGATTTGTTCATGATACACCTCTGGGACTTTTGGTACTTAGAGGCTCTAGCTTGACTTTTATGATTTGATTTCTATGTTCTTCATCTTTTCTCTCTACTTGTGTTATGATGTATCGATATCACTTTAGTTATCTAAGAATACTTTTTTGTTTAGTGTGGTTATTTAAGCAATATTTTAAATCATTAATAGATTTAATTCATACACTGTCCCAGGTTGCCCAGGGAGGCTGTGGCTGCCCCAGCCCTGGCAGTGTTCACAGCCAGGTTGGCTGAGCCTTGAGCAACCTGCTCTGGTGGGAGGTGTCCCTGCCCAGGGCAGGGATTGGGGCTAGGTGAGCTCTAACCTCCATTCCAACCCTTAAAATTCTATGGTTCTATGATTCTATTTATCCATATTTATGTTCTGCACTTGTTTCTTACGATCCTTATTATGTTCCCAGGCACAGCTACAGGTTGGGTAGGGAAGGAATTGAGAGCATCACTGAGGAGGAAAGAGTTGAGGGTGATTGTAGATGAGAAGCTCCCCATGAGCTGCAGTGTGAGCTCAGTCCAGAAACCAACCCAGGCCTGGGCTGCAGCCACAGGAGTGTGGGCAGCAGGTCAAGGGAGGTGATTCTCCCACTATGATTCCATGAACTGTGTTTTAAAATCAGTATTTTTTTCCTAAGTGGTCTCTGACAGATCTGATTTCAATCCACCTAACTCAAGACAAGCAGGATAACTTTCTTTGGCTCTGGGAGCCTCACACCTCTGACTGGATGACCATAAAGCTTTGACTCGAATTCCCACAGCGACTATTCACACTTCAGCCTTCAAATGTTCATTTTCCATCAGTATTTTCCAACATGAACTGAAACTGTGCTGCTTCTGCAAACATTCCTCCAGAAGGAGTCACTTGTTTGAGCACTGAAGGCATCTCAGAGAAGGTTGCCCACACAGCTGGAATAATTTCAAGTAGGAATTCTGATAGATTTACCTCTAGGTTGTATAATCCTCTCTCTCCTCTCATAAAGGGTGCTATTTGATGCTGAACAAGATGAATAATCTGGTGCCAAATTCTCCATTCTTCAGGTTTTTCAGCACAGCTCCAAAATTGCAACTATTTTGTAAAACATTAATTATCTAAGAAATCTTTCTGCAGTCTAAAGTGCCTAGTAAATAGTGGAGACAAGTCTTTTTTTCTTACTTTGGTGGGAAAATGCACTAGTATTTATTCAGAGAATCAACAAAAAAACAGGAGCAGCTGAAACAGCCTTTTGTGGGAGCTGTCACTAAACTAAAATATGACATGATTTCAACTGGATTTTTTTCCCCCCTGCTATAATTAACTTTGTCTTTTGACAACTCCTTCTGAGGAATATATTAATTAAATATGGGATAATGAATAGAGACAACTAGATCACCAGGGTATAAATCAATTGAGGGGTTCTGATGATCCCATAAACCACAAGAATGGAGTATGTGCAGTTAATAAGAACATCAAAAGGCTGTGATTGATTTGGAACTTAGCGATCCTTCCCCATTCATTATTATTTTATCTAAAGCATAAAAACCAGAGGTGTTTTATGCAAAGACAAGATGATTTTTCTCCCCCTGGGTTCTCTGATCATGGAGAAATTGTCATTGTTCACAGAGAAAGAAAAAAGCTGTGCTTATTATGCAGGGAGGGATGGAGGGAGAGCCTTGTGTGGCCACAGAGAAGCTCTGGGAGTAAGAACAGTTTTAGTGCCATCACTTATATATCTTCAACACATCATTTGAGGCCAGGTTTTCTGGGGGTTTCAAATGTTACTTGCAATCCACTTTGCACTAACTAATTTTAAGCTTTTTGTTGTTTAGTTGTGGTTTTGTTCACCCTCAGGTTGTGCCCATTTGCCAGATTTTTTTCCATGGAGTCTGAGACTGTAATCACTAATATGTCTTCAACAGGCCGTTTGGGGTCAAGTTTTCTGGTGGGATAAAATAGAATCATAGAATTTAAGGTTGCTTAAGGCTTCATCCAACCTGGCTGTGAACACTGCCAGGCTTGGGGCAGCCACAGCCTCCCTGGGCAACCTGGGCCAGGGTCTCACCACCCTCACAGGGAAAACTTCTGCCCGATGTCTAACCTAAATTTCCTCTCCTTCAATTTGTGCCCATTGCCCCTTGTCCTGTCCTTGCAGCTCCCAAGAAGCTCTGAGAAAGGTGTTTCCAAGCTGGAAGTGCCCAGGGAGTAAAGAAGGAGTGTCAAAATGCAGCACAGTTTATCCAGCAATATTAAAGGATGATCAAAGGTTCCAGGGACCTTTTGGTTTCCCTTGCCTGCCTCACACTCCAGCTACAGTTTAAACCCAAGTTCAGCTATATTTACCTTGCAGTTAGAATTGCAGGCACAGAGAAACCAACACAATTGGTTGGTTCTGGAGCTTCTCTTCCCACGGAATCTGTTCTGGGTCCTAAAAGGAACCTGCAGATATCTTGGGATCAAAATCTTTTTCCATCAGCTTAACTGGCTGCCAAACACTTGGTCACTGAGAACCCTGAGTGATTTTTGGCAATCTCTATCTGTCCATCTAAAATATACATTTGCTGCTCAGGGCACTGTGTATAAGTAAATCCCATTTTAACCACCAAATCCATTTGATTTGCTGAGGCTTTGGGCACATTTTAATACTGCAATGCTAGCATTTTAAGTGCATTTTTGTGAGGCCTCTAGAGCACAGTTGCAGATAGGCACCATATAAATAACCTTTATTGTTATTATCATTGTATGTCGTATTCACTCTGTTTTGCTACCATTAATAAACCATTCAGGCAATGTTGTTGTAATGTATAATATTAGCAGCAGCCTCCTTTGGGAGACATAGAACTGGGTACTTAATATTCTAGCTGTTTCCTGGGCCATCTCTCCACAGGCACAGACAGTGCAGTGTCTGCAGAGTTCAAGAGAAAAAAGATGGGTTGGCTGTGCAAAGATCACAGCATCTTACGACACACCTCGCAGTAACTCACCCCCTGGCCATGCCTGGCAAAATTCTGCAGCACTAGATAATAGTAAATTAGGGAAATTGCCTGTAATATTTGGGAATGCTGCTTTAAATTTGTCACTGCTGGGAAAAAAAAATGCATCCACTAGATTCAGTCACCTACTTCTCAGCCGTGGAGATAAGGTTGTTGCCCTGCAGTCCTCTTGAGGGGCTCCCTGGATTACAGACTGGTGCTATAAGGAAGAGCAAACTGGGAAGCTCAGGGTTGTTTCAGAGTTGTATTAACTTGCACTGAGCCTTATGAATCTCGTTCTTAATGGCTTGCAAAGCAAAATCACTGTGACCTTTTCTCTTAATAAAGAGTGTGGCAAACCCAGCCATGCTGCAAATTGCATTCTTAAAAACACGAAACCACAACACCAGTTTTGGATAATGATGGTGATGTGAATAAGGAAGAGAAAAATAGATAGGTGTGGAAACAATGGTGGATTTGGGGAAGTAATTGAGAGCAGCAAT
>NW_008673218.1:0-1112 GCF_000695815.1 Acanthisitta chloris
GGGCAAACCCCTTCGTGCCCGACCCGCCGCGGCTGATCGGCTCTGTGCCGGGCGCACTGTCCGGGGGGGACCGGGGGCAGCATGGAGAGCTGTGCTGAAATGCAAGAACAGTACATCAGCTGTCCCCCTTCCCAGCCCTTTCATCAGCGAGGTTGGTTGGGAAGCTTGTGAAGCAGGACATTCCCCTCCCATGAACCTTGTGCTAGCTGTGGCGTTGTCCTTCGGGTGTCACCAGCACAGGCTCACGATACCCCGTTGTAATTGGTGCTTCTAGTTACGGAATTCATATCCAAAAATGGAAAAATAAGGCCTAAAAGCTACCATTCTGGATGCTTAAAAGGCGCTCCTGTCATGTCACCAAGTTTTGTTTTGACTGTTGCTTTAATTGTGCCGAAGGGTCTGGCTGCTCTGCCCCGTGCAATACATGGCTCATCTCCCGCTGGGCGCTGCTGCCCCGGGGCGCGTGGGGGGGAGAGCTGCGTTTGTGCGCTGGTGGTGTGAAAAAATGATAGGAAAATAATGGTCTCACTACATTTCCAGTGCTTGCCTTAGAACTTGAGCACTCATGTTCTCAATGAAAATTCCAACTTCTCAGTGAAACAGCTGTTAGAATTTCTGAATATAACTCAGGAGTCTGTTATTGATTTGCAATGTTCAGATTCAATGCTAAAAATCTTTTGCAGTTTGACTTCCACATAGAAAATTTCTAACCAGGTTAAATCTAGCAAAGGTGTGCTCCATAGTGCATTGCTCTGTACCTGAGCTAGCTCTTAGAGAGCTTGCCTCTGTACCTGAGCTAGCTCTTACAGAGCTTGCTGGCTCCTAGCCCTGTTGGGGCTCATTAACTTGCTTTCTCAGGTGCTGTCATGTGTATGCTGACCAAGAATCAACCTTGAACACAGTCAGGATTGCAGACCATAAGAAATTTATAGTAAACATTGTGTTTAGGTAGTGGCAGCCCGGCCCAGCACAGTCCTGGGAGATGGGATTGCTTATTAACTTCATCTAGCTCTCAAGTTTCTTTGAAAATTCATCACACATTGTCGTTTCTAGCAATACATTTATCTAGGAATTCTGTGTTCCAAACTTCTCACATGCCTGCTCTTCACTCC
>NW_008673218.1:1142-24187 GCF_000695815.1 Acanthisitta chloris
ACTAGGTGTCCACAAATCAGGAGGAGTTCCTCTATTCGAACAGCAATGAGGATGACGTTTGTATATGAAGATGTATGAAGACAGATGAGGGTTTGGACTGGTGGAGAGGGCCCTAAACATTTGTTTAAACAGATGGCAGGCTGGGCTCGGGTAGCAAGATGACACTGAATTAGGTGATGTGTGTGTATGCAAGACTTACAAGGAAATAAAAACCAGTTTTATGACAAAAAGTGGCACTATTTTTTGAAGCAGTGCTGAAAGTCAGTAGAAGAACTTTTGAATTTATTTTTTTTTGCCATGCATGGGGTCAGACAGTGGTCATTGTTTGCCTGGGAAAGCTGTGTTACCTGCATCCCTGCAGTGTTCAGAACACAACAGGAGAAGACCCTACTTGGTGTAGCTTCAGAGCTGGCTGTGCTTTGAGCAGAGGGTTGGACTAGATGACTTTCAGCAATCCCTTCAACCCTAAGTTTTTTTGTGATTCTCTTTTTGTGATTCTGTGAAATAAATGCTGGTCCCCTCCTTAAACTGAGAAAACCCCCAAACCCAAAGCAATCAAAACAGTGGCCTTAAGTGAATTCCTAGAGAGGAATAGGAACAACACACAATTTTTCATCTCAGAGCTCTTCTACTTCAGTTTGGTTACTTCTTAATTATGGAGTTTTATCAGAATATAGAAATAAATAAACCAGCTAAAAGAAGTGATGAAATGCAGGTTAGTCTTGAGAAGACATAAATGATGAAGTGGTGATTTAGTATTTTAGAGCAGAAGCTGCAAATATTTATACAGATCAGTTGAGAGGATACATCCTAAAAGAGAAATATTTATCTAATTTCTATCAGTCAGTACAGAGAATTCATCATTTTCAGAAGTTGAGCATTTTATGGAAACAGATCTAAACAATCCCTTTCCCAACACTGTTTTGTGGGAGCAGGCGTTGCGAGGCCCAGAAGTTGGTGACACCCAGAAGCAGTGTCACAAGTGAGGGAGGGATGAGCTGGACAGGTGTGCACCAAGGCCACCTGGCTGTGTGCTCTGAGCTGTCAGGAACACAGGGGCACATGTGTTCTGACAACCTTTCCTCCCACCAGATGCTGCATCATCCCCCCTCACAGGGCTGCTTGTACCTGATCTGAATTTATATTAACCCCAGTACTTTTGCTTCAAGCCAGAATCAGATTGAGGGCTGAACAGCTATCACTACATGTTCCCTCCTATAGCTGTAGAAACAAACTGATTCTGCCCCACCTGAATCTGCAGAATTTAAACTGCTTGTTCATTCTGCAAGTCTCATTTGTAAATGCTAACTGCATCGGTGGTAAACTATATCTTTAGTGATTTCAATCTTAACAACCACTGTGGGCTTGCTTAATTTTTGTCGGCACTTTCACAAAAATATTTTCCCCAAATATCTCTTGTTTTATGCTTTAATAACATAAAGTGCTACATGAGCTGGGCAATATCTGTGAATATGTATGTATTAAGGTATATAAACTTGTATATATATATCTAAGTTATTTAGACTTAACAAAGAGTAAAATCATTGAGGGATTGCAAACTGATCTGTAAAAGTTAGCAAACATGAGAGGGTGAGGCTGTGAATAAAATACATGTGAGAATTCTCCAAAACCACTTACTCCTATGCAAATAAATTTCATTGCCTCACATCAGATGCCAGTACAGCTGTAACCTGGTTACACATCTGGTGGGAATCATGCTGTGTAGCAGAGTGCTTTTAGACAGCAGCCCCCAAAACACTGATGGAAGCACAATAAATCACTGTTGTGTGGGTACAACTGAATGTATAATTATTCCATAGCTTGTAACAACAGCAAAAACTTCTGTGGTAGGTGATGATCTTACTGTGATTATTACCTTTCTTCTGACTTCAAACTCCATAATCGTTTGCAGATAAATTGTCCTCAAACCAAGTGAGAAAACTGCAATAACAGCTGTCTGACAGAGGTAATATTGCACCTTTTTAATACATGGCAGCCACTAACCTCAGAGTGAACTGGCACTTTGCTAAGGTGCAAGAACACATCTTCAGTGTGTATGTGCAGTGTTGATAGCCTTGAGCTACAAGCAGAAGCAACACACTTAACATCCTGGACAGCAGATGAGTGTGAAATGTCTGCAAAGCCAGCTACCTCCTGAGTCAATCTTGTTTGGGGTGCCCACTCCCAAAGGGTGATGGAATAACCTGGCTGTTGGCAGTACAGCCCTGGGAAGGAGGAGGCTTACCAACTGAAAGATAGAGATATGGGTCCAGATAGCATCTGTGCATCCCATTTGGCTGCTCGCCAGGCTGCAGCCATCCTGTGTCAGGCTGTTCCCTGCCCTTTGCTGTGAGCAGTTGTTTGCTTGTGTGTAATCATTAAATGCTGTCTCCCTAATCTGCCATTTTCTTGTGTCAAATAGGGCTACCTACAGAGTAAGCACAGAAAACCTAGACCATTTTATGGGACCCCAGATTTAACACTTCCTACCTTCAGATATCCTCAAGTCCAGCCTAAGGAAGATTTTTCTGGAAAGGGATCAAACTTCTCTTGGAGAGTCTGCTGTGGCAGGGCCTGCTGCAATGGGGATAAGAATGCGAGAACTAGGGAGACAGATGAAGGACTGGCTTAAGTCAACTGGGAATTCAGTTTGTTAATTCAGCAGTACATAAAGTAAGTTGACAAAAATGGTTAGAGAAGGAAATACCAGGGAAATATGTGGCTCTGTAAAGACTAGTGGTAACAAAGCTCTTCTGTTGGGTGGTTTATAGCTAAAAGCATCCCTGCTGGGACAGACCACAGTAAAGCTGGGCTCCACAAAACTCAAGTATTTCACACATGTTGATTACAATATTGAGATGCTGCTTGCTCAGTTCAGAGGCAAGATAAATTCAAATGCTGATGGAGTGAGTATTCTATCATGCCCCTTTGTGGCACTTGGAATAGTGGCTGCTTCATTAGATAGCAGCTATGTGTTTTCCAAACTGATCTGACATACTGTCAGACTGCACAAAGCAGCAGAGGTGGTGAAATATATTTCTTTTAGCACCAAAGGGGCAAAAGTATGCTGCTGTCAAAAAAAAGAGACTATTCAGGGGCAAGAACTTCCTAAGTCTGGGAGCGAAATTTTATATAATTAATAAATAATACTGAATTATGCAATTTATCCTTTTTAGGGGGGTTGTATTTTCTTTTTTTGTGGGGAGGAAGGCTACACAGAAGATTAAAAATGCAAAATTGAAAATGCAGAAGTAGAAAGGAGTGCATCTCATATGATATCCATAATTAAACATTTTTTTTTAATGCTCTTGATGCTTGGGAGAAACAGATGTCTGCATGTTGATTTCACTTCACCATAAATTAATTTCTCTGGGAACAGGAAAGATAACTTCTCTTTTGTCTTCTGGGTTTTGTGGCTCACACCACCATCAAGCATTAATATGTCAAACTGTACAATAATGTATAGCCCTAGTGACATCAAGTGCTGTTTTTTCTATTTTTTTAGTGTCTGAGTGGCTTGACCTTTGTGGTAAATTGACTTAGTAATCTGATTGCATGTAGTCTCTTTTTTAATAAGAAGCTGCAGCTCTCATTCCGCTGTCTGTGCGTGCGAGTGTGCATGTGTGTACAAAAGCACACATACCCAAACTTCAGACTGTGCTATTCCAAAATTATATTGGCAGAATTAGACACTTGTGATGTACTGTATGTAAGAATAACTTTCATCAAAATTTTGCTACAGATGATGTGGGAGAACATTTGTTTTCCTAGTGATTTAGGTGAGGCAATCTGTGACCCTACCCGTGGCAGTTCCAGCTTGTCTTCTTGTAGTCTCAACTCTTCACAATTTGAAATTGTCTAATCTCCTGTTGCTTAAATTAGAATGGTTCTGAGGGTTATAAATAACAACATGTTTTCTTTCATCTTCCTTTGCTGAATCTGATGTTGGCCAGTTTTTGGACTAGACAATTCTGTGAACTGGTCCTGTGCAGGGATATATGTGATATTGTGTCTTATTTGATCCAGACACATGAAATACTAGCTAAAAGACATCTGATTATGTAGATTTCCTCTGCTTTTATGTTTAAAGTGTGTTTGTCTTTGGATAGGTTTCACATACTGGCTGGAATCCCACTCTGTGTGTGCTGGATGAAGTTGATTTTTTCTTCCTCAGGTGAGAAGTGGATAGCTTCCCAACAGCTTTGTACTTAGAAGCTGGTAGTTTAACCAGGTGGTATATCTGTCCTGTAATTACATCAGTTTTGCCACCTAGGGAAGACAGTCATATTCCTCAATTTGTTTTGAAATACAGGCTCCTCAAATTGATGGGCAGGAACTCAACCAGTGATTCTAGTTATCCACTGAGGAAACCCAAACAACAGTCTGGCTCTGCACAGCTGTGTACAAAATGCTCTCGATGAAATGTGGAAATCAGTTCTTCTAGTTCCCAATTCTAGGTGCTGATTCCATCCATGGCCCTCTCAGTACCAGAGCAAGTCCTGTGCACATGTCTTCAGTCTCTTGGTCCTTTGGTTATCCAAAGATGTCTTCAGTAGGATTCTTGGTGGATCAACATCTTGAGCATGCATGAAATGATGATGATGATACAGATGATCATCTGAAAGTGCCTCTATATGGCCACAGTAGAACTCAAACAGTACAGTGTGAATAGTGAGGATTCAGCTGACACTATGTAAATATTTCCAAATAGTTTATGAATCAAACATAATAATATGGATTAACAAACAGATTTGACAAAGTGTCTGGTAGAAATCCTGATTTTTGGTAGATGAATCTCAAACTGGAAAGCAGACCTAGACTTCAGTTTACAAATGTGTGGGTTTAACTTTATTATTAATTCTATTCAACTGGAAGCATCTATAAACCCTTGAAAAATAGGATCCTGCCTTCGTAAGATAAATCATTCACAAGGAATAGCTTGTTCACCATCAGATGCAACAATTTTAACCTTGTTGTTCTTATCCTTTCAGTTTCCTGTCAAAATAGTATTTTTTTATATTATAGTTTCTATTTAATAATGAATGCTGCCACCACTTATTTAAATTGACAGAAGTGGAATTTTTGTATCTCTATTCTGCTCTATTCCAAACTGAAACTGAAAAGGTTTGTGTCTAGCAGAACTGGACTAAAGATATGCTGATACTCTATAGCTAGATGGCAGCATTCACATTGCTTTGGGAAAACTACAGTTATTTGAAAGATTTGCAGAAAAATCTGGCTGCTCTGTAACAGTTAAATGGCATGGTTCTATGTCTAAATGTGCAGCCTAAGAGTGTCTGGATACCTAATATATCTGAAAATATGACCATTTCATTTAGGTGTCTAAACTGGGGATGCATACTTTAGCAATAGGGATAATGAGTATAAAAAGCAGTATTTCATCATTGAACTAAAAAGATAAAAATCTGATTGTGTCTACATCTTTTAAAACAGGATAATGTATTATTGTATAAGATTCCTTTAATTTGAGAATTTAATACATTCTTTTTACATACATACTCCATTTCTTTAAAATTTGAGGCAATATTAATGGAAAAATTTAATTGACTAGGAAGGCTTTGAATCATTCTTAAAATTATATTTTACTCTTCATTAGAAAACCTTCCAAACATCATTTATTTCATTACAAAAGCAATTAAACTTGCTACAGTAAAGTGCACAAGCTATTGAACATGTCTATAATAGGCTAATCTGTAAACACAGTGAATAGGAAAACACTCAAACTTCAAATCCCAAGAAGCTACTTTAAGCAGCATTAGAGTGAAATTTATGTTTATGACAGTATCATAAAATAACCTACAAGCTCGATTTTATGATACACAAAATTTCTTCCTTTCAGATACAGTAAAAAATACTTATTCAGAAAGTCTTTCTGAATGTCCAAGAAGCTCCTTCTGTCTATCTATTCCACCAAGCCTTACTGATCTCCATCAAGCATAACCTCACCACCTCTTGTTGTGCCCTGTGAGGGGTCAGGGACACCTTTCAGAACATTAGCACATTTTCCCCCTACTCACTGAAGATGTTTATTTGTCTACTCAAGGCTCCTGAGCACAGTGGCACAAGCCTTCCTGTCCCTAATGTCAGCCCATGTGAAGATGAGCCTGGGAAGAACTGGGACAGGGGAACTTGGGCCCCACTAGTCTGAGACGTGCATAGAGCTTCTACTATGAGCAAAATTCTGATCTGTCTCCACCTTGTCCTCTCACCTTTCTGGAGGATGACCAATACCCTGAGACTCATTTTCTAAAAGATCTCTTTGCAGTTATATGCAGCCTTGGGTGCCTGATGCTCCATGAGAAATAGGGTGCTTGCACTCAGCTGAAGACCAGAATGAGTTGCAAGGAGCTGAGTGGCAAAAAAATACAGAGGAGTGAGACCACAAGAAGATGGGTATGGATGGGTATGGATAGGTACGGGTAAGAAGGAGACAAGTAGGCTTGGGAAATTACTTCTGTGCAGTACAGGCAATACTTTGTAAATCAAAGTAAAGGCTTTGACACTATTTCCCACAGCATTCTGCTGGAGAAACTGGCCGGTCATGGCTTGAATAAGTGCACTCTTCACTGAGTAAACAGCTGGCTGGACTGCAAGGCCCAGAGAGTGATGGTGAATGAAATTACATCCAGTTGGTGACCAGTCACTAGTGGCATTTTCCAGGGCTCAGTGTTGGGGCCAGCCCTGTTTGATCACCTTATCAGTGATCTGGATGAGGAGATCGAGTGCCCCCTCAGTCAGTCAGTTTTCAGATAACACCAAGCTGGGCAAGTGTGTTGATCTGCTGGAGGGCAGGAAAGCTCTACAGAGGGGTCCGGACAGGCTGGATCAATGGGCTGAGACCAATTGTATGATGTTCAGAAAGGCCAAGTGCCAGGTCCTGCATGAGCCACAACAACCCCATGTGGTGCTACAGGCTGGGGGAAGACTGGCTGCAAAGGTGCTTCGTGGAAAAAGAACTGGGAGTTGCTGGTTGACAGCAGCTGAATATGAGCCAGCAGTGTATCCAGGTTACCAAAAGGGCCAATGGCATCCTGACTTATATCAGCAATAGTGTGGCCAGCAGGACCATGGCAGTGATCATACCCCTGTATTTGGCACTGGTGAGGACCTACCTTGAGTCCTGTGTTCAGTTTTGGGCCCCTCAGTGCAAGGCAGATATTGAGGTGCTAGAGCATATTCATAGAAAGGCAATGAAGCTGGTGAAGGCTCTGGAATACAGGTCTGATGAGGAGTGGCTGAGGGAGCTGGGGGTATTTACCCTAGAGAAAAGGAGGCTCAGGGGGACCTTGTCATTCTACAAATACCTGAAAAGAGGTTGTAGTGAGATGGGGGTTGGTCTCTTCTCCCACGTAACAAGTGACAGGACAAGAGGAAATGGCCTCAAGTTGCACCAAGGGACATTTAGTTTCAATATTAAAAATTTCTTCATTGAAAGGGTTATCAAGCTCTGGAACAGGCTGCCAAGGGAAGTGGTGGAATCACCATCCCTGGAATGTTCAAAAAACATGTAGATGTGGCACACGGGGACATGGTTTAGTGGTAGCTTGACAGTTCTGGGTTGGACTTGATGATCTTAATGGTCTTTTCCAACACAAATGATTCTATGATTATATTTTTACCAATTTCACTGCTGGCTTATTAAAAATTGTCTCTAAATATATGAAAAGTTATATATTCATTTACTAGTGAAATGGTATTTCCTAGAACCCCTTTGTCCATGACATTGCTGTGCTGAGGGTTGCATAGATGTAGAGAACAACAGGGAAACTTCTGAGCTAGAAGGACTTGTCTTTTCCATAAAGACAGCAGGGGACACAGATGAGAAGTCCAAGTAAGCCATGGGAGTGTTCAGACTCACATTCAACTTTAAACTAAAGTAAATTAAAGAGTAAATTAGTGTGTTCTGATGTCTTTTGAAAATCAGCTCTACTACATTTTAAAGGGTTCATGGGGCTGGTTGTGGACAACACCAGACAGGTTGCTTCCTAAGCAGGGGGAAAGAAGTGGCAAAGCTGACAGGAGTGGCTTTCCTTAGGTGCTAGCCACGACTTCAACAGTGACACTAGTCATAAGTGTCTTTAGGATTGTGCTGACCTGATCTGATGGCCAGAGGAGATCCTGGCATTGCCAGGATGATTTGGGCATTTTGTCTTTTCTAGTAAGCTGTTGTTGTGGCCTCAGCTATTAAACCGGGGCTGAATTTAGCTATGCTATCATGGTTCAGTTATTTATTTCAGCTCACTATCCTTGGAGTTATTGTTGAAAGAACCTTTTCTGCCACTCTCTGTACTTTCTTATCTCTAGTTTATGGACTAAACTGCAGAAAGGAAAGCAGGATAACTATGTAGTGTGCAGAGGTGCCAGCCTGAAGTCAAATAATACTGCAGTGAAAATCAGGCTTTGCTCAGTGTCTATGTGTACTGCAGACTATAGGATAGTACAGAGATGTTTAAACCTCTTTTCAATATTTCTGCATAACACTGAAGGGTATACTATGGACATATCTACTTGAAGCCATAATGTAAAGTCTAAGCATGATTTTATTATCAAAAATCCACCATTAAATTTCCATTCAGTAACTCTGGATTTACAGCCCTATTTTGACTGCATTGCATTCTAAAAACAAAAAAGCTTTATGAATTTTCTTTATTTCTGTAAATCCAATGCCTGTGCTTTTTATTTTATAGGAAAGCTTTTATGTTTATCAGTTCAGTGGAGGAAAACTGCCATCAGAAAATGACATAAAGCTCCAAAGTTTCTGCAGATGGGTAATATCTACCAAAGGTCAGTAAATCTTATAATAAAAAGCTCTATAATATCAAACTGTGGTCAATAGTTCACTAAATCTCATCATCCGAAGCTGTAATAGTTGAATGAAAAAGCCATGTGAGTTTTCACAGCTCTGTTATCAATACTTAGATAGGGAGTTCAGTGTGAAGCCTAGGCCTTGGATATACAGGTAAACATGTTAGATAATACATTACTTAGCAGTATGATTGAGTTTATTTTTAAATTTTCCAAAACATAGAGAAAAATGAGACCATGATAATACAGACACGTAAGCCTGTCCTTTAATGTAATGTACTAACCTATTGCAAATAAATGGACCTACAGCTGTAGGATTTTATCCAAGTGTCTAGAGAATTTGTGACCTGTTAACCACTCTGCTTATGCTAATTCCTCTTTCCTAGGTTAGGAGGCTGCACCCTTTACTTAGACATTCCTCATGGTTATTCCAGCTTGGAAATCATAGTACTTGAGTATTTGAAGCATATATAAAAGTTGAACTTTAAACCAAAGTGTCTCTGTTACTGTCTTTATGTACTTCCCTAGGTAAATTGCCTACTGCAAATGTTGGCATATTGTTCCAACACTGTATAAATAAATTACAGTAAAATTACTGGTTTATGCATTCAGTCTTCTTGAATAAAGAAGAAATATGTATTACATTCAATGAACATGAAACTCTCCTGAAATGAAAACAATATTTTTTCATTTTCTTGAATTTATATTAAACTTCAGAATTATTGTAATTGAAATATTTAATATCTTTCCTTTTTATAAAGGGATTACAAGGAAAACCCTTCTGGGACTAATTTAAAACAAGGAAGTCCCAATCACTATCACTGAGAACTCTGTAACCTACTGGATAAAGTGTGTGTATGATATTAAAATGCATGTAACAAGGTAATATCTCAATGATTACATTTTAATGAGTTTCATACCTTTTATTCCCTCAGTGCCTGAGACATTATTGTATTCCAGTATGATTATTTTATTACCCTCAAATATTATTTATTTATTAAAATATTTAAGAAAACATAATATGCAGCTTAATTAAATGTAGAATTTTTTACGTGCATCATCTTGATATGTGCTCTTAGGGAATTAACCTCGTTTGAAGTCTGTACTTGTAGGACCAAAATACCCTTTCATTTTCCCTCTGGCAGATCAGATGAACTAATATTCACTTCACCCTTCAGAAACTCAGGAATTCATACTGTTTGCATACCAGTGGAATGGAGAAAGGCCAAAGGCATAATTACCTTAACAGTCAAATCATCCTTGTTTAAAACCCAACCAAACTAAAACAACCCATGAAGAACTGTTTCTTTTTCTTTGTTCTGACAGGTGTTTTACTGCCACTGATGCCATTCATGGTAGGTCCCCATCATCTGCAAACCTGATGGAATGAAGAACTGGAGCATGGAGGTGAGGAACTTGTTAAAATAGCCCTGCTGCCAGAGGAAACGTGGCACCACCGGCATCCTAAGGATCTAAAATACACCCTCTAGACTATTTCTGGGGTGTGCAGTAGTTAGTCAATTTCTTTTGTTAGCATAAGCTAGCAATAAGCAATAGGATATGCATCACCATTCTTTGCTGAGAATGGTGGCTCTGCAAAACTAAGGAGCTGTGAGAAAGGTACACTTCTGTGCATGAGGGAGGATGTGCATTTCGAGGGTGTTGGTTTGCATCATCCAGGAAAATAACACCTCCACACAGTATCTGCTGTAATGGTGATAGGTAAATTAGCTTTCCTCACAATATGCCATGTTTCTCCTTGGTCTGTTCTGATGCTTATTTTGTTCTAATTTATAGAAAACATGTATTTGAAGATATTTATTCTCTCTGAATTGTTTTTACTTGTAAAATGCTTTAAATTCCATAAATATTCAATACATATTTACTCAAGTGGAACTTGTTCCACTGTTCTTGTCAACTGCATATATTTTATCAGTATTTTCAAGAGCTGCCTGAGTGAAAATATAGATATTCAAAAGCAGAACATTGTTCTCCTGACTTCATGGATGGGTAGTTAACTTGTTTATACAGATTTCTTGTTTTGTTTGAAGCCTTTAAAAAAGAAGCAGTTCCTGTACACATTTTTGTCTGTTTGGCATTAAAAAGTAAGTGTATTAAAAATACTTTTGGACTGAAATTAAGGTGCCAAAGGCAACTTAAATCTGAGTTAATCCTTATTCAACAGAATTCTGTTTTAGCAGTATTATACACATCAGAGATGAGACAGCTTGTAGTTTTTGGTCTAGTTTGAAATGCTCAAAGTAAGAGGGCTTACATCCCCTCTGAAACATAGTGCTGTCATTTTCTTATATTGCATCTTTTTGCCTCAGCTTTTGCACTTACAGTAAAAAAATCAGCTCTTGCCCTATCTTTAATGTTCCCTTCTGGAAAGAGATTAAAAATGAGTAATGAGAAACAGAAAGCTCATGTAAAGCAACAGATATGGCAGATACTACATTCTCCTAAATACATGCAGGGAATGCTCCCTCCTGTAAACATACCTGCCTCTTGTAACCTTACTGGAAGTAATTCTTCTCACTTGGTTAGCCAGCACTGACTACCTTATCCTGTATGGTAGCACATAATGTCAAGACCTATGAATGATTCTAGGTGTTAGTCTACATTAAATGCACTCAAATAGCAGTATATTGAGGTATAACAAGACTACACAAAAAGTCATGAAGCAAATTTTGAGAGAAGCTAACCAGTTAGCAGGCTGATAGGACATATAAAGAGGAAACAAAATACAGTGTATGATTGAGGTAATACAATATAGGTGTGGAAAACTGAAGTTTTAACTGTTCAGCGATGGCCAGAATATTGTGCTAATGTAAGGACTCTCGAGGGGAGAAGAGCTCACTCCATCCTAGTGCTTACAAACTGTTTCTGATGGTAAAGCAGAAAAACTTTCCAAACTTGATGGGGTCATGGAAAGGTCTGTATAATGAAGAACAGTGGGCCAACGAAAGTTCATTGTAAATCTTGGTCAATCTGAAGCACCTGAGGTGGACAGTTAAATCAGATTTGGCAATTGTGCTGGAAATACATCAAACCAAAGCTGATTCAGGAGTCCCTTGGACTAATTCTGTCATTACCTACATAAAAACCTAGTTCATTATCTTATTATAATATACAGTTTCAGCCTGAACTGTTAATTGATAGTTTTACTTTGTGGACATATTCTTGGAACAAATATTTTACTTAGAAAGCACAGTACCTAGGACATAATGAATAAAATATTTGTTAATAAAATTATCTGATATGGTCCTCAGAATCAGTAGGATAATCCCACCACTTTACCAGTGTTATAAGTGATTGCTGTTATAAAGGCTGTTGCCATGTGTGTTCTTGGAGTAGAAAGCATGGTGCAGTGCTTAGTGCTGCCAGTGAGAGCTGGAGCAAATAATCTACCTTGTGCAGTGACCCCTTTCTGAGGAGCAGCAGTAGCAGCTGCAGTTGGTGAGGGCCAGGAGCTCTTAAGCTGGAAGTGGAAAAGGACCTATGTCCATGGCATTGTTCTTATTTTGTGATTCACTTTCTATACATCCCAGGAAGTGCTTCACTGTGAGACAGGTACAATACACAAGTTTGCTGGGAAGCACTTGGAAAACCAAAGGTGCTGAGGGCCACCAGGCCATATTCTCATGCTGACTCCTGGAAGTATGTCCTTTGCACATGAAGGGACGTGTGTGGGGACGCAAAAGAGAAGCTGAATCCATGTCTCACATGCAGTTGCTTTTTTTTTTTCCAGATGTTTTGATTCTCCTTTCTCACTGCTTCAGAGCTGAAACTGAAATGGGCTAGTGCTTCTAAAACACCATAAAGGCAAAGTAGTTGCAAAGAAGTGAGTGCATAAGCATTCACAATATTAAATAAACCCACCAATTTATTCAGCTTCCCTATAGAAAAACTGTTCCCTAAGGAATCAATAATTTGGCTCTGTCTTTTGTTGTGTGTATATATGTTAGCAACTAGGTTGATCTGGGGCTGTAGCCTTTTAAAGCACATCTCTTTCTGCTCTTTTGAAATGTCAGCATTGTTAAAACTCTCAGATGAGAATGTCCTTGTGGTCAAAAATTTGGGAGGAATGAAATGCCTTGAGGTTTGCTGGCTGCCCACAGCTGGAAAAGAGATGGCCTATGCACAAGGAACTGATGCCTGGCTATCAGCCTCACTTCTGCCTGGCTTCCCTGGGCACAACTGCTGTGGGAGCTGAGAGCTGGATTTTGAGAATGTCCAGGAGCCCAGACTCCAAGTATGGTGGGGGAGCCTCAGCCAGGCAGCCAAGGACAGGGATGGGAACAGGTATGGTCCAGCCCAGCTTGGTAGGTAGGGGCACATGAGGCTGTGTATCTGGGATCTGGGGGAAGGGACGTGCTGTGGGAGCTCCTCCAACTGCAGTTACTTGAAAACTGACAAGCTCCATCTTGCTTCACCCTGCCAAGACCCACATACAAAATCCTTGCATTTCCCAACCTCCCACCATGATAGATCCCACCGCCCTGAGGGGCAGCTGCCTGCACTGGCCCTGCAGTTCTGATTCAGTGTAAGCAGTGACTCCTGTGTATCAGCTGGAGAAGCTTTCACAGCTCATCTTTTATCTTTGCTGTAGAATCGCTGTGGGCTCTTCCTCAGAAATGGCTGAGTATCTCTGATTTCTTTGTGTGGTGTATGCAGTTAATTAAAATCTCTCTGTGCAAAGCTATTTTGAATGAAATGTCCTATATAAATATGTTATTATCATTGTGAAAATGATGTTGAAACCCTGCTTATCTCCATCTTCTTTTTCCTAGTTTGGTTCCTTTGGGTAAAGGCATAATAATAATGAATAAGGTGGTGATACCATCTTTTCTATTGCTTTAGTTTTCTAGATGTGTCGGTGTTATCTGTCTCAGCAGTCATCATTGCATGGAGTGGATATAAACTCTTACTAGGGTGCTGCATTACAGCTTAAATTACACTTAGCGATCACCTTGAATTTGCTTGCCTGTCCTTCAAACAAATTCTAAGCCAGAAAACCATTAGTAATACCTTAGTACTCCTGATGTACATCATCTTTACAAACAACTCAAGTGTTAATAAATTAAATTTATTCCAAGAAATAGTGTCCTGTGTTCTTGGAAATAAACCAAATACTATCACTTTACTGTTTTCTAATTGAAGGTGGAAAAACACTCAGTTTATGCCTTGGAGACAGCCAGTAAAGAAACAATATGCATCACTCATTTACTGTTTTCTTCTGAGACTAGTATCAGGTGGAAGCTGCATATAAATATTCTACATTGATCAATAAACAAATGTGTATAGGCACATAGAGAAGGCAGCTCTTGATAAACATGTAAACATGTCATGTATGGAAGACTTCTTAGAGAAGCTGTTACCAGTGGAAGAGAGTGGCCTCCCATGTATTTGGTTTTGGTATGAGTTTCTACAAGTTATAGACTAGTTGATGTGTACACTAGTCCTAATTAATATGACTGCACATCAGCAGTGCTACAACTGTTGGTGTAACTGAAGAAACACATGGCCCTCACTGTTGCACTACACTGTTGGGATTACAAGGTGTTGCAGTCTTTTAGTAAAAGACACTGCATGTTAGAAGGCCAGGTATTTGGCATCTTAACACAGTAGGGCTAAAATCTATGCAGAACCTCAGGTGCAGAAACAATGTCTTTGAAATAGACTGCATGAAACCATTCTTTTTTAATAAAAATAATAAAAAAGCTGTAGACTCTTTTAAAATCTGTATCTGGGCACCACAGGAGGTGCCTGGTGAATGCTAAAGCAAAGACCAAAGGGCACTAGAGAGAAACATCCTTGCCATCTTTTTACTACTCTCCTCTCACCTTACCTGCATTCATTAGGCACAGAGGGGTGTTCTGTGTGTGGGACACCCCACCAGCTTTGCTTACCTGCAGTGCCCAGGGGCAGCTGGCCCTTTGTTTTTCTTCTTTAGCTACATTTCTCAGCTTTTCTTTGAGTCTCTAAGACCTGTGGTTTATCTTTTATTGCTCACCAAAGAGAGATTACAAGAATAAAAGCCTTTGTTCCAACAAAGATAAAAGCATGAGAGGGGAAGATGGCATCCTTCATCTTCCTTCAAATCAACTAAAGGTCATCTGAGAGAATGCCATATGCATGAGGCTGTGGATTAAGAGATGTACTGAGCAAACGTGAGGCCAGAACAGTTTGCTTCATCTTCCTGGCAAGTCAGCAGCAAAAGATTTGCAGGAAGAAATTACTGTCTGCAATGATTCCTATAGATTTCTATCCAGAACTTCTATCAGTGGGAAGGAAAGTAGTAACAAATTGTTCAAGATCATGAATAGCCAAAAGATCCTGACTCTGCAAGCTGTGTATCAGAATCTCCTGTACATTTGGAGACCAGTTTGCAGGCAGCAGCTCTTCCAGGTTTCTAGCACTTCATTTTTGCAGGATAAGGCTACACTGGACAAGTTGGTGATGGCAGCCTTAGCAGCACATGATGGTTTACTTTTTCCTACCATGGAGAATGCAAATAATCTCCTTACCACTCTGCCCCATGTGGGAACACATCTCTTGCCTGAGGACTGTTCTAGGCCCTTGAGACAATCCAGATCAAGAGTTAAAGGGTAACCACTTTTTAGACAGCACTCTGAGCATAAAAATCTCAACTTTTGCTAAATATAGCTTTTTCACAAATTGATGTGTAACATACAGAAATCAAAATGAGTACAGAGCCCGTGGTGGTCCAGATCATTAAACTGAATTTCCTTCTCAAGGAATGTATTTTCTCTTTACTCAAAAAATGAAGTGACTACATTATCCAATGTCATAATCCATTTACACTTCAATTTTTCTGCTTCTAAAGGTCTGCCCTGACCACTGCTCTGGAGCTTAGGTGGCTGGGAGCAGTCTATAGGGTGATTAGGACAGAAAGGAGATGGGGTTAACATCCCCTTAGTCAAGGAGACATCTGAGATTAAGTCTCCTCCATCTTAGCTTGGGTCACTTATTACCTCAGCATTGTTACCACTAGCACTAACAATTTTGTAATCCTAGGCTGTCGTTTCCACATTTTTCAATGGTCCTAAAACAAGCCCTGAAAATACGTATTTAATCTCAGTATTTCTTCTTGGGTTTTTTGGTGGATTTTTTTTTTTTTTTGATTAAGCAAGAGAAGAAGAAAGGATAATACCACAATCTTGATTTATCCTACCAAGCAGCAAATTCAAACCTTGGGTATTTATCACTGTGAGAGTGGAGGAATGGATCTCACTGGTTGCCCCCCTCCAGGTAGCAAGGTTCCCCCCCTCAGTGAGACTCTTTTGCAGTGCATCCAGTGGAAGGCCAGACATGTCAGTTACTATGGATCTTGATACAAAGGGTGATTTTTGTGCCCTGAAAAAATCATGCATGTTCCTTGCTCTGAGGCTATGCGCACTCTTTTCAAAACCATTGTCAAAAGCATAAAGACCAAAATTATTTTTTACCTAAATATAGCATATCGTATTTTTCTTACATTCTTACTTTGCCGTGGTTTTCTACAGATCATGCTGTACATGGTACAATATATGTTGGCAGTATTAATGAAAAGCCAAGTGCAGGGGAAGAAGAATTATGAAGTTCATCTCATTATCTTTAAGAACCTCCAGATAAAATTGTAAATGGGTGTTTTCATAAATCTTTCCAGTTCTCACCACTCAGTACTTATTAAAGCTTCATATAAATTCACACATCTTATCACAAGCACAGAGAAAGTATGGGGAAATTAAAAATGCAAGACATTTATATACGTCAACCTTATTATACAACCTTTTAATTTTGCATATTATGTTGTTTTGAACTTTTGCAGGGGAGGTTGATGCTGTCCTATTAAGAGACCTCTATTATATGTGTGTGTATTAGCTGTACCTGCACCTGGAATACAAAATTCACACATGAAGCTGGGCGAATAGAGACCACAGAGACATTCATCCTCTTCCCAAGATCCTTGCGATACAATTTAAAATAAACTGCAAGCAAAAGGAATAATCATTGGGAAGAATGAAGGGAGAGAACAGGACATCTCAGATACCACCAAGATACACAAGCCATTGTAGATTTAGCTTTAAGCCCTTCTTTTAATTTCCTATGCAGCGAGCATCTGGCTGGCTGGGTATTTCTGGCTGTCTCTGATATCAGAGAAAAGCAGGTGCCTGCTCTGCTGGAAGCTCACAGACAGATTTGTGCAGTAGGACATTTCTTCCCTCTCAAGGCCACGTGTATTTCCAGAACAGCTCCCAGAAAACTTGTCTTCCTGAGAGCCAGGCTGCCTTTTTAACTCAGGGCAATGCCAGGATGTAATTGCTTCTTCATTATTTGAAGTCTCTCTCTTCCATCGGTCAGGGTTGCCCCTGAGTCAGGGAGCTGATGTGCTTTGCACTGCAAAAACCTTGTAAGAGGTCAGGTGATGCTCTCATTAAAGTAATTCAGTCCCTTGGGAACATCCTGGCCTTCAGTTTGTTGTTTGACTTGTTTTCTTCAGAGGGGCCACATGGAGGAAAGGGTTGATGCATGGTGCACACACTGACACGTCAGGCAGAATCACAGGAATATGTCAATTATTAATCACTGTATTAACTCACCTACAGCTCTACAGACAAAACAAGTAGTAAAAAAAAATAATCTTAAGATGTTACCTGATGTACTCCATAGCAAATCAATTAATAATTAGTAATCCACTAATAACAAGCAATTTCTACAGTTTAATAGAGTTTTGGGCTGAACTTTGATGAAAGTTTGTTTCAGATGATTATAGGGACTATAGATTTTAGGAACTATAGATTTTATATGCACATGCTTTCTTGGTGCCTTGGATTTTGTATAATCACATGCACATGGAAAAAATGCTCAGAAGCTCCATCAAGTCAAATGGATAGCAACATAGAGTTTGGACATTTGCAGATGACTGGATGGGTGGAGACTCAGATCCTCTTCTGTGAAGACAGGGGTGAAAGACCACCCTCCAAAGCCTAACTTGGACAGCAAGAGATAGGAATGTTTTTAGCAATTAATGAATAGTGCATGGCATTTGTTTTAGTGGCTTCTGAATATGTCGATTTAGCAGTCATTTTTATTAGCAAGTCTCAACAAATCATGCAAGAAACCAAATTGTGTCTTAGCAGTCACAACATTAGTCTGCTACACATTTAACCAGACTGTTGAAAGAGAATTTTTTAGCAACTAAAACCCAAGCACCTAGCAAACAGAATGTTTTTCAAGGAGATTGGTTTATTTCACTTGACAGTTGTATTAAACTTTAATCACCTTCTCAATGAGTGCATTGTTTAGTACCTGTTGTTCTATTGCCTAAACTGGGGACTTTTTTTTAAAAGACAAATACTGATTTTTTTGATTCTGAAGCACAGTGCAGTTCGGCTGTCTTTCATTATTAACTGTAAACCAGAGACAGAAAATGTGGAGATAAAAGGAGGCAATAAAACAAAATTAAAGCACTGTCAACTCTAGATTTGTCAGAAATTTAATGAGCTTGGCAATAATGGGTGCTGATTATTTGGTGCTGATTATTTACTGACAAGGTAATGTTGTCAGCAATGCCATTCACCACTCAACAAAATAATATACTTTTAGGAGACAGCTGTAACTGTGTTCTGCAATGATGGAGGTACTTATGAACAAGATTGATGTGTGCTGTGAGCAGGTGCCATTGCTACCATGCTCCAATTAAAAGCTGTGTGCATTATATGAGGTTAAAATTGTCTCTTACCTAGTGTTTCCTTCACAGAAAGCCTGAATAACAGTAAGAGAACACCCAGCTCAGCTGCAACTGTCTCCTGCTAGCCACTCCAATGGTTTTATGCAGCTCTGGTATTTCCCTCATTTCCCCCTGATCTCCACATCTTCCCCATGCAGCAGACAGGAATGTCCATGCACAGCTGAGGCATCTTATGGGTCAATAGCTGGAGGTGTATGAAAAAGCTACTGCCCCTGTCTGGTGACTGTGGATCCCTTCAGCCCTGTGAGCAAACACCCATTATCAGGGCAGCCTTTATGGCCAGCACTATGCAATGGTAGAATTTCTGGCACAGGGTACATACCAGCACTTTCAGTGCTCTGTCATTACCCCTGGTACCTAGGAAGGCATCTTATGGGTCAATAGCTGGAGGTGTATGAAAAAGCTACTGCCCCTGTCTGGTGACTGTGGATCCCTTCAGCCCTGTGAGCAAACACCCATTATCAGGGCAGCCTTTATGGCCAGCACTATGCAATGGTAGAATTTCTGGCACAGGGTACATACCAGCACTTTCAGTGCTCTGTCATTACCCCTGGTACCTAGGAATCTTGCCTCCAGTTATTTTCTAGGCAAAGCGTTTTTTGGCAGTGTTTAGCTAGACTTTTCCCTCTAACATGTGTCCTTACTGAAGGAGTTACTGAGAGATTTTCCAGCTCAGTCAGATCTTTCATTTACTTTCAACACTTTTTTTTTTTGGCAACTAAAAATCTATTTGCTTCCACTGATTGCTTTCACTTCACACTTGTGTGGATGAGAAAATAGGGTCAGTCACATCTACTGGGTGTCATCTTCTACTCACCAGCATTGATGTAACCTGGTAGTTGCTAAACCTGTAAAAACAGGACAGGAAGGTGTAGCTATTAGCACAATGACTCACACCTGGTGGGTCTGCACAAGTAATCTCAAAAGTGTCTTTTGTAGTGCAGAACCTGTTTGGAAACTGATCCTCTGTGTCCACAAAGAGCTGTGTAGAAATGACAGTGAATAAGGAAGCAGCTGACTTCAGTGTGAATGCAGGTGCTTAGACATCCAAGAGCTGTAAATCATTTCAATTGCACATTCACCTTTTTGTTATTTGCTATTTTTGGCTGCCGTCACACAAAAAATATTGGCTGGATTTCTTGCTAGCAGAGGTTGAGATGACTACATCAAAGTTAATCAAAGGGGCAGCTTTTAGAGAAAAGTTATATCAGTCCAAGTCCTTAAAATCCCTGTTGATCCTGGTAGTCTGACTCACACAACCCCTTTCTCCTTATCAGAGCCTCTTCACCTGGAGAGGAATTACCAAAGAGTCTGAGAAAATCTGATCACATATTACCTGGAGCTGGCTGTAAGGTTCAATACATTAATTTTTCTGAAGTTACCCTGATCAACAGTATTCAATATTCTTCAAATATGTAGCCACTGCTTTATTTAAAACACCTTTTGTTACTGATGCATGCCACACCAAGAGATCAAGACATCAAGAATGTAGGCCTGAGCCTATGGACTATCATGTGAGACTATGGCAGATGTTCTAGGTAATCTAATATAGACAGGGGAAAGAAAAAAGTAAACTCACAGTTACCTGTGCCCATTATCAATAGCTCACATCATGCAGTGCACATAGGACTAGACTCAGCATTGACATTGGGTTACTTAGTGCTGAGTAGCCCAGGGCAAGCCAGGAACCTCTAAATCTGGGGCAATTTCTGGTATCCTTCTAAATGTCAGCCAAGGCATAGGAAGTAATTTTTTGATTTTTGGTGCATGCCAAATCACCTTTGGATTGAGATTTGTGAAACTGATTTTCATTGCTTTCTGGGGTGCTCTGAAAGATGCTGTCAAGTTTGTGAAAAAGGCTTACTAGCTCTGTAATGAAGTCCTGACCCAACAAATGCTGCAATGAATTGAAAACCTCATTTTCTCTCTAGTCATGGTTAGATGAAGACACAAATGTCCTGTGATTCATTACAAAATCCAAACCAGTGCAGTCCAGTTCAGCACCCAGTAGCCTCAAAGTTGACTTGAACAATAGCTGAGGATTTTTTGGACTGTTGTTTCATTTTGGATAATCACAGTGTGTGGATGTGATCAGTTTGGTCTGTCTCTTATTTTACAGGGATGAGAGCCAAGCTCAAGGCCCATCACTGCACATACAGCACAACACACCCTCAGTCCAGTACCTGCATCATCCCACACTCCTCAGGACTGAGGGGGACCCACCTGCCAGCAGCCACCTTCCTTGGTAACTTCCTGTTCTCAAACCATAGTTATTCAGGGTGTCATGTCATTAGTTTCAGGCTGGTTTTATTGACTGGGTAAATAACTCCCTTGATTACAGCAGTTACACTTTTCCCTGGGGATTATGTTTGGCAACAAGCTGCTCACCCTTCTTTAACTGCACTCTTAATTAGGAGGTCTGTGTTTCCCTTCTTGTCAAAAGCAACTAAGCTCCCTGCCACTGGAATTCTTGCTCCTCCCTTCTCCTAGGGTGAGAGAACAGTGATTGTTTTCTTGGTTACGCTTCAAGTCTTCTGTATGCTTTTAATAGAACATGTAATTGGTACTTTGAGAGAGTTTGTTTTTTTTCCTCCTGTGGCTGAGCACATCTTGAGCAAAACTTTTTAATGGTGATAAACAAAAATAAAGAGTAATTAATTGTGCTTCCAGCATGAATCAGACATTTGTCAGAACAATTCAATAGCCTTGGATGGCTAAATGTGAATGTCTAAAAAAAAGGCAGTGTTGTATTTGTAACAAGTAACCCAACTCTATTAACTAATCATATATTAGGGGGAAAAGTCTGGCCAAACACTGCCAAATCTTTCACAGTGTTAAAATCCAGGGATGCTAGACTTTCTGGGAACAGAGGGCAAGCTATTAGTGCCCTTCGCCTGGTTTTAAAAGAAAGCAGCAGTAGTCTTTGACCTGTTAAATTGTATAAAGAGCATGAAAAGCCTGAATGGACTCCAGCTGAAGCCAAATACAAAACTAGACATGTCAATATAAGCAGAAATGACCCTGAAACATTCCCACATGGGAAACTGATAACAATATTATTTCTAAATGCCTAGTACATATTACTTATTGCCATCAGATGCCACAGACTGAGAGTTCAGTTTTACACTTTGAAAAAATTAGACATTAGTATGCTTCTAGATACAAAAGAAGCACAAGAGATTGTGTTCATCTCATATAACTGTTGTTGTCATCATAACTGTGTGACTGTTTATAGCCAAAGCAGGGAGAAAGGCACCTCCTGAGGGTGATCCAAGTTTTCAGTCTTTAGGCTCCAAATTTAAAATGAAATGTATAAGAGAACATAAATTTCAAATTTGTCATCAAGAGAAGATAATTTTTCCAGCGAGATGTACTACACTTTCCATATCTGGGCTACAAGAAAATTTTCTCTGATTTATATGCCACTCATCACTGGAATATAATGAGGATGCAGCACTTTTTGTATTCACACAATGAGCACTTGAAAGGAATTTTGTGTTTTTCTGAATAATAAAGTGTTGGTCCTTGCCTGAGGTAGGCTGTTCAACTAGATGAACCACAGCTGTGCTGGGAAGACTGTCATGTACTTATTAATGTATTCTCATTCATATTCTTGTAAGAGCTTTATATTACATTTTCAAATCTTGACCTGACTTTCTGAAAGAAGTCTTTTTTATGTAGTCATTGAATGAAAAAATATATTTATCGGATCTGAAGAAACATACTATTCCGTAATAAGAAATGCCTTGTTCAATACTTACAAATCCTTTTTAGTACTTTGTACTATAACATTCCCATATAGTTTGATTTGAAGACATCCAACTGTCTTTGAGTTTTGAGAATCTCTTTTATACCAAAAAATGACATAGATAGGTTTGTTACAATGCCTTAGGACAGAAATCACAGGTGTATTTAAAAACTTGAGGCTGGGAGAGGGTGATCTCATATGCCATATCCTTGCAACCTTCAGCATCTATTGTGAAGATATAAGAAATGGAAACTCTGTCACATGCAAAGTGTGGGTTAGATAAAATGTCAAGGAGCTGGATTGAAATCTGCCTGAAACAGCAGGCTGAAAGAACTGAGGTCAGTGGGAAAAGTCCAGATAGAGGCAAGACACTACCAGTGTACCATGAGGACAGTTCTGGGGCCAATTCTGTTTTAATAATAATCTTAATTAATAACCTGAAATTCAACAAAATGAAGTACAAGGTCCTATATCTGGGCCATGGCAATCCCAGGCACACCTACAGATTGAGTGGGGAAGTAATTGAGACCAGCAGTGAGGAGAAAGACTTGGGAGTGACAGTGGATGAGAAACTTACAGTGGGCTGGCAGTGTGCGCTAGCAGCCCAGAAACCCAGTCGAATTCTAGGCTGCATCAAAAGGAGTGTGGGTAGTTGGTCAAAAGAGGTGATTCTTCCCCTCTACTCTGCTCTTGCGAGTCCCTACCTGGAATGCT
>NW_008673218.1:24463-35344 GCF_000695815.1 Acanthisitta chloris
TAGAAAAAAGCTTTTTACTGTAAGGGTGGTGAGACACTGGCACAGGTTGCCCAGGGAGGTAGTAGATGCCCCAACCCTGGCAGTGTTCAAGACCAGGTTGAATGAAGTCTTGAACAACCTGGTCTAGTGGGGACGTGTCCCTGCCCATGGCACGGGGAGTTGGGACTACATGATGTTTAAGGTCCATTCCAACCCCTAAAATTCTATGATTCTATGATTTCCAACCAGAAGCTAAGAAGCCTCAGTTTCCCTGAAAGAAGACTGTTTGTAAACATTAAAGATGCTCAATGACATCAAGAACTGTGTCCAGATGGTGTCTGGTGAAAGAATGTATTCAGAGACTGCCAACTAGCCACACTGGCACTGTATGCTGGGGAGGGACCCTGGAGAAGGGGAACATCAGTACGGTGCTTGAGTGGGACTGCTGCACAGAGGAGCTGTCCTTGCTTGTTGGGACTGATCTGCTGTGACAGACACTGGATCATTCTCAGGCAGAAACATAATTACCATGTTCCAAAAGGAATACTGAAATTAAATGAACAACAAGGAGAGAGTAATTACAGGCTGTCCTGGGTTGCAGTGTGGGGGGTATCCATGGTATGTATTCTATTATCATCTCCACAAGCTGTTAAAGCAGGTGGAGCAGTGAACGTTATCACCTTGTCCCTCCCTCAGGGCAATCCTGATGGTTCCCTCAGGGGCTGTCTCTGATTAATGGGCTGTCAAGGACCCATGCAGGACACATCCTCCCAGTGATCCTTATCTCTTGTCCCATGGTGAGGTGACTCAGCCCATGGGTGGGGAGCCAAACATGCTCACAGGGATACCAGCACAGGTAGCCCTTTGCCTGCTGGATTCCCAGAGGACAAGAGCTGCTGCTGGACCTTCAGGAGAGAACCAGATCTGCAGGATCACTGCTCCAACAAACCCATCACTCCAGGAGGACTGCAGCACCATTTAATCGGACTACTGCTACACCCTGACTGACAGGGTGTCAGGTTACTTTCGGCCTCAGGTTATTTTTTGTTTATCATGGTAAACAATCGTACTTCTGACTCAGAGTCTCTCACCAGTTTGCTTTTTCAAACCAGCACACAGGCGAAGGGGAAAACAGTGACATTTATGTCCTCTGTTGGTACATCTGTCTCCAAAGGCTTCCTTATTCACCCTAAAACAGTGGGATCCCATGTCTCCATAACCCTAGTGCTGAGATCATTGCAAGAATCAGGTATAAAGCTCTCTGCAGTGCACAAATACATGCTGGAAAAGGGCCACTTCTAAGTACAGCCTCTGATAGGATATTCTAATTTGAGAAAGGCATTTATTTCTTACTATCTTATCAGTACCCCAGTGGTAGTCTGTGAGCTAGAGATAAACAGAAATTATTTTTTTTCCAGCTAACAAATATATCCTTAATGGCCTGGGCTGTTTAATGGATAAGGACTCTTCTAAAATGGCTATAGTTTGTTCATCTATCCGATGTCTATCCGATGTCTATCTCTTTTCAGGAGGGTATCAGAGGTAAAGGTTTCCCAGGCTTTAGAGACAACCTATGGATATTTATTAACTACCCAAGAACAGGACATGATTGACTTCTGTGGCAGAAAGTAGGGAATGATGAAAACAGGGAGAAGGCAGCATCTGGAAGATGGAAGAACAGACACTAATCACTTGACTGTCCAGAGTAAAAAGGGAGGGAAAAGTTTGCAGTTCTCTTACTGTGATTTCTGAGGAAAGAGCTGCTTCCAGTGTAAAGAAAAACAGCAGGTGAAAGCTTATGGGGTCGTCTAGTCAGTGATGCTATAATTCAAACATAACTCTACAGGAACTAATTTTCAGAGAAGAGCTGTTTTGATCTTAGAGGGCTGTTAGATAATCGCATTGAGCTTTCGATCTCTTAGAATACCAAAATATTTTTCCCCAGTTACTCCAGTATACAGTCTGGTAGCATGTATATTTTTTGGATAATGTATAGTAGCTTAAGTAAAGGCATACTGAAAACATTGAAAGACATCCTGCTTTCCCCAGGGGTTTGCTGTAATGGGTCATGTTACAAACATTTGCTTTATGTTTAATTGGAATCTGACTCTTTTCAGGTACCTGTCACTGAATCTGATTATCTTAGTGTCTGCTAGAATAAAATGGGCTTTACAGGCTTGGTATCTTCTTCCCAGGGGAATCCTAATGCGGTCCTGTCATCTCTGTCTTCTGCTTAGTAAGATGTTGAGATATGTAAATCTTTTCCTGTAAGGTAGCTTTTTTGTTTAAATAAACCCCTCCATATCTTTATTTATTTATTTATTTATTTATTAAGCATTTATTCGTTCCTGCATCCCTTGCTACATTTTCAACCTCTTTTTTATAGGCAGGCATTGGTTTTCCCTATTAAGATCATTGTGTTTTTTATATTATGGAGTTAGTCTCCACTAGATTGAATTTGGAAATTCAAACTCTATGATGTCAAAGCTTCTTAGATTTCCAGGATGTAGCCAAGATGAATGTTAGCAAGCCAAAGAGCACAGATGACTACTTGAATAGGCTTTTAAAATGTTAAAGTGTGAAATATGTGCTGAATTTTTCAGTCCTTTATTTTCTATTTTACTAATTACTTATCTCCACTGTTTATATACAGATTTGCTATTATCCTATTGTTCAGATTTCTTTATTCACACTGTTAGGATTTCTTTTATTCACACTAGACTTTTAATATCTCTCCCTCCCACAAGGTCCTTTTTTGCAGCTCTGCATTGCATTTTTGTGAGAGGTATACACTTGCAATTACAGGTGCTTTATAAATCATCATCACTGTGAATCACAGACAGAAATAAATAAGGTTGATGAAAGACCTTTAACTGCTATCAGTTATAAGATAAAACAGGTGACACAGACAAGCTGTGACCTGTGAGATCAGATTGGTATCTAGAGTTTTAATCTCTGTTCTTGGCTGTGGTAGAGAAAAATGGCTATAATTTATCACTAGCAACGCATGCAGTAAGCAATAAGAATGTGTGAGCTCAACTACATTAAACAGCAGCTGCTGTGTATGTACATAACAAGTGCTGTACCATACATCTACTACAAACATTAGCAATGCACTGTAATTATGAACACAGATACATTATAGGTCACTTGAAATGGCAGAGTTCAGATAATTGCAATGGGAAAGTGTAATTGCAATGAGCAAGCATCATTAACTAATGTACTCAGATAATCAAGGGCCACCTAAAATTTCTCCACTACACTGTGGAAAACACACACAGTATTCCAATTAAACCAAAGCAAAAAGGCAGGAGAACCCTCTAAGTAATGGAAGAGTTTGGCTACTTCTGTTTCCTCTTTCAATACACTGTCCTGGCCATAAGGCTAATAATCCTGGTATACAGTGTGTGACAAACAGTGCATTGTTGCAAGCAGCCAGATATTTGTACCTTTCTTTAGTTTGGAAACAGTGAGACTTCAGTGCTCCAGGTATGATCAGTACAGTACAGCCTATTTGTTTCACAGGTTATGGAATCCACACTAATGGCCTGATGTCTAAGGAACTCATCTAACAGTTTTGATGAATCTTATTATTGACTTCTAGGAGAAATAGGGGAAAGAAAAAAAAAGCAATGACTCTGTTAAGCCATAGTCTCTCTAAGCTCTCCTTTCACCCATGCATGGTGGCATGAAGTCATGTACTTGATATGCAAGGCATAGAGTTCAGAGGACAACCTCTTCCAGTTTAGATAAAACATTACCAGACTCCAGCAGTGCTGAATCTCACATGCAAAGCAACAATTATTTGTCATGATTTATTATGATACTTGTCAGACTCCAAAGCCAAAACATGCATTGCTTTTGTTCAGAGATTGTTCATGCCTTCAACAGAGATTTTCAATTTAATTTGAAATAAATGCTTGTAATGTCAAAAAATAAAGCTAAATTACTGAAAGATCTGAAAGTTTTTGTGGTTTAATTCTTTCTATTGTAAGTCAAAATGAAAATACCATATCAAACTGCTGTTCTATTAAGGAAACTATTAAAATGGCTTCAGACAATTATAGTGACTAGTTGTGCTCCCATTCTTTAGTTCAGCTGTAGCAAAGTTTTGCAGTATGAATTTGAGCATGTGAAAAGTCCCAAAGTCGTCACCACCCTGTCAACATCTAACATACAGCATTTACACCAGCACACCAGAGCTCTGCTGAGCTGAGGCCTTCACGAATGGCCTTTGCCTTCGCAAAACTGTTGATCATTCCACCTACTTTTCCAGACAACAAAGATAAAAAACTATTTTCCAAGATTACTGTTGCTATAAATTTTCCCTCAGTTTTTCTTACAGAGAGTTGATCTCCAGCTAGTCACACATACAAAACTCATCTACTTTATACACATACGGGCCACTATATTTGAATTACTAACATGAACAAGTAAAACTGATAGCAACAAATTGACTGTTCTTTTAATGTCCACATGCTGCTCTCTGAGAACTTGTCTGTGATTTGTATCCTGAGTGCCCAAGGGTCAGCTCTCACAGGGTCATCAAATCAGAACGTGAGTTTCTTTTGAAGCTTTTCCACTGTCAGCTGCTGAATAGAAATGAACAGTAGCTGTCAATAACAGCTGAGTAACAGATGCCATGAATATAAGGGCCATAAATTAGGGGCCTGTCTGAGAAAAGATCTGCTATACAACAAGGGCATTTCAGCATGCACTTCAGCAATACCTAGCAGAAGGACTTGGCAGTTATTAAAGAGAGTGATTTGAACAATTCAGAAATGTCTACCTCTGAATTATGCAATACCATTTCAAGGTTCTATCAAAGTTATGGCTGTTTTCCTGTGTTGTTCTGAAGTGAAAAGCAGAGGTGAGATATTAATGTTCTGTGAAGGACATTAACTTAAAACATGCACAGTGCTAAAGCACAATATCAGCTGCTTTATGATACAGAGAAGCTTGTAAGGGAGTAAAATACAGACGGCAGAAATCTTTGATTTTAAGCTTGATGTTTTCTCTTCACATGCAGCAGTAAAGGGTATAGTTTATATTGTATTATTGGTTTTGATATTGAAAAACCTCATTTTCTTGTACTTCTGGGTGAAATGGGAGTAACTGCAGTGATGCTGAGTAACATAGATAGTCACAAAGCTAGAAGCAGCAGCCCTAGACTGCTGTGGACAAGCAACCTCAAAGCTGGCAGTGTTTGGAGCTGTATTTGTCACCTGTCACACCACTTGATTCAGAAACATGGTTGGGGTCAGCTTCAAGCTCTTCTGCTGATACTCTGTAGTACAAGTCACTGAGGCTAGTGTACCTTATGATACAAGTAAGAAAAGCACTCAGACTCCATAAACTGTTGCTTGCAGTACCATTTACTGGAGTTAACACAATAAAGAGAAAGATTACAGGTAATCTTACACCCTTCAGGTGCTGGGAGCCCTGAGCTGTGCAGCATCAGACAGACCTCTGCTCAGGGCATGTGGTACAGATCCCACCTGCAGAAAGGTTCATTAACATTTTGGCTCCTACAGAATTAGGCAAAAAAATTTTATTCTTCATTTCTATTGTCAAACAACCATATGTTCACATGGGAACTTGCTGTGCCTCTTTAAGATAAAGACAAGGACACACACATGGTGTAATCAACTACACAGAGTGGGAGATGCCTGTGGGTTCCTCTGTTACCATCACCTAGCTGAGCTTATGCTGAGACCAGGAGACCTGTGCAGCCCAGCACAGGCCTGAAAGACAAGCTGTACGTGCAGCACAGTGCAGCACAGCACTGGCCTGTGCCTGCTTGGGTTGACACTCTACACATGGGAATGTCCTGTGCAGAGCCAAGAGTTCGACTCATTGATCCTTGTGGGTCCCTTCCAACTCTGAATATTCTGTGATTCTGTAACTCTCTGACACACAATAGTCTTCTGGTTAGTACTGTTACAGCTCCAAAGGGGAAAATCTTGCAGCTGTTCAAGGCTTTAGACTTTGCTTCCCTGCTGTGGGCATCAGCTGGTGCTCTGTGACACTGTGGTAGCTTCCACTGCCCCTTGAGGTGAGCTCTCAGACACGAGACACAGTGGCGAAGGACTGTTGCTAAAGGGTTGCTTTATTATCTAGCATGAGGGCAATGGGAGTTGCAGGCAGGTTGTCCTCCAAGGTCAGGGGACCTACAGAGATGATAAGGATGCAGAGTACATCAGGTTTCTCCCAGCATCAACCACATCATGCACAACACAGCTGCAAGCACAGAAACAAATGTTCTGTGGTAGAGGGGACAAGATGCTTATGGTTCTGTCTGGGACATAGGATTCGTTGCTGCTCCCCTTCTTTACGTAGACACCCTAGGACTTTAACAGTTGATTTCCATTTTCTATAGCAAGTGGAGGCTGAGTATGTGCACAATAGAAGCAAATCTTGTATCTTACCTTGCACAGCATTTGCCAAGAACACAGACTGTGTAGTGTAGCTCTGAAGACATTCAACATCTGAGAAACAGGAATCTGCTTTTGAGGGCTGCTCTGGGGTCATCACAGCTCTTCTTACACCAGCTTCACATGGCTGCCTCTGGGCTCTTTTGCAGAATGGATTTTCAAGAACATTCTACTTACTATTTTCCTACATTTATTGTCCTCCCTCGTGCCCACTTTACATTTAATATATGTGCTATAGTGGTATGCAGTATAGCAAGAATCAGAAATTGTCTCACGGCACTCCATGTAACAAACTAGGCTGCTTGATTGATTGTGCAAGTCAAGCAATTTGAGCCCTTTCCACTGGCTGATGATTTGTCTGTGGGAAAATCACTCAATTCACTTTCCAGATTAATTTCAGCTCTCAGATTTGATAATCTCCTAACATACACATAATTAGTAAGAGTTACTAGTTTAGGCTTCTGTTTAGGAAGAAAGCTTTAAGCCTTGGAGTCAATTATCTTCTAAAATCAGTATATTTAAAAATACACAAAAGTTTATATTTCATAGAGAAATACACAGCCCTAATACACATAGAGAAATCATAATTTTGTCCAATGTAAAATTATTTGTGTATGGCAGTTTGTTTTCTTTTTTTTATAACTGAAACAAACTTCCACTGTTGCTCTGCAATAAAGCTGACCTCAGAAGAGTCTGCAGCACACACAGACCTGTTGTGTGATTGTTTGGTATACTGGTCTGGAAAAAATGCTGAATATTGAATACAACCTGGCCAAGGTCATTGTAACTCTGTGTCTAACCGGCCCAAATGGGTTTTTCTATATGACTCTTGTGTTGTAATTCAATATGAGACCTCCTCTCATCTAATACTTACCCATATTTGTAAGACTATGACTGTTTTATTATCAGTGAAGATGCTACTTCCAAGCTGCAGGCTAAATAGCTATTTAGGCCAAGCTGAAAGCCTTGGGATTAAAACACACCAGGGACCAAAAGATACTTCAAAGTATGAAGACAGAAGGAGACAGCTGACAGTGGTTCGATTTGTAGACATGCCTGCGTGGAGCTTGCTGTGTAAAAGCTGGAACTTAGTGGTGGTCCTCAGAAAGTCAGTCATGCTCCCACAGCATGGAAGAAGGGAAGACCCTTTAGCTGAAGAAAGGTGCCAAAGCTGGAAATTTCAACATTTGAAGCAAAAACTTGCAAAAAGGAGAAAGAACTAAGGAGCTAGGAAAGATTCATGAGCCAGAGCCCTTTAATATTATCTTTCCAGAGACACAGAGGAAGCATCCTCGCCAAGTCTGGAATTGCTCTGACTTCTCTGTCTTCCTAGAAATCATCAGTAAGACAGTGATTGCTGCAAGAGGCCCTAAGGATTCTACTCAGGAAGGCTTCAGTTTCCTCTTAAGCACACACAGGGAAGCTCAGAAGTAAATGATTAATGGCCCGAACCTTTATTTGATCTGCTGCTACAATTAAGTAGTGGCTGGCAAAGCTCATTGGCCTCCCTCAGGTACTAATCCATATTGGGCTGTTTCAAAGAGTTCCTGAGAAACTGGAGCTTAGATAACCTCATTAAAAGCTATTTGAGAGGCATTTCAGTTACATTAATGTATAATGTGACTACCGAGGATATCCATATGCTGCTCATATATAAAAGCATGAATAAGTCATTTGTTGGGTAGCTGAGGTTCTTCAGTTATGGCTAAATGGAATATGGATATGATGGGAATTTGGATGTAAAGGATGTTCACTGAATGAAGATGAATTTAGTAAATAAATTCCATCCACAGATTCGGGTAGGAGTGACACATGATCTTTGTATGAATGTGAGTTAAATGTTAGACCTGTAACTACCTAGTTTTAACATTCCTTATGACAAATTCCATATGGAGAGACTGAGCAATTAGAAAAATAGGTTTAGGCAGAGGTAAGACTATTTTTACAAGCTACAGGCAGTTCTCACAAACAGTGTTTACCTATCTGAAAATATGTACTTGCATAATGTTTCATCTCTCTCAGTATCATACGCAGATGCTTTTACTGAAAATTAGTAACACCCAGCTCTGACATTGCCAAAGGAAGAACCCTTGAAAGAACAGCTGGTGCTTTCAAGGCTGACAAAGATTAGGAGAACATCTTTTAAACTGTGAAAAATGAAACAGCATCTACAATTTTTCAGCCATGAGGCACTAGGTCTGTAAAGACAAAGGATGGCACCACTCCCACTGCCCTCCTGATGCAGTCTCATAATTTCTTTTGTGCTGGACCTACAGTTCATGGAGCTGTCAAGAAACCAAGCTGAGACAACTGACCCTGCTGATATCAAGGCTATGTTGTTGTTGTTGCAGCTGTGTTACTTGAAGGTGGAATAGGTCCGTGGTTTGCCTCACAACCACACACATCCACAGTGAGTGGCTTGGGGACTCGGGACAGGGCAGGTCAGGGCAGTCCTTGTCTGCAGCAGGCCAGGCCATGCTGAATGCAAATGGGTGTGCAATTAGGGCATCAGGGGCATACATGGCCTTGGAGATCTGAGCCTTAGAACTATCATCTCATTGATGTACTGAGGGAACGAGTTTTCTGAGTCATTTCCTTATGTTTTATATTTTAAAATTTTACTATTGAATATATAATTTCAATTCTTTTCAGTGGAGATTTTGAAACTATCAGGCAGTATTGATTTAAGCCCAGCTACTTAATATATAATTAGAGACAGAATTCAGAGTCCTGATACTTCTGAAATAGAAAAAAAGTTAAATTGTAATATGAAGTGAGATAAAATTTTTTCTTTGATGGAAAAATCCAAATTTTTTCTTCCTTTATTGCTAAAATGTGTGCAACTGGCCTTTTTGTTCACTCATAAAACATACACATTTCAAAAGCTTTTTGTTTAAAAATGTTATTAAAACTGAAAAAAAATAATTAAAATGTAGAATAGTAACATATTCAGAAACAGTTTTGATTAACATTAACCTTCTTAATACTGCACTAGGTTCTACAACATTACAGCACAGGATTTCTTTCAACATCTTTTAGCAATCCCATCAAAACAACAGGATAAAGAGTATTGAAAGTTCTGCTTAAGCTGATACTTAATTTCAAAGCCTGGCAACTAGACTGATCTTTTTCAGAAATAAAAACTTTGCAAGAAAATGTTTAAACAAGTGTCCCCAAGTGAAGTGTTCCTTGTGCAAACCTGGGGTTTAGAAATGAAAAACACAGAAGTACAGCATAAACTTCTGTGCCCTGACCTGCATTTGCCCACACCTATAGCTGTGACAGCTCCACTATGATAACTAGCTGTTTACAACCTTGATGCTGCTCCTCCCATCAAAAAGGAAAAGAAGTGTGACATGGCCAATGGATCAAACACAGGTAATATTTTTCACCTTTAGATATACCACTTATCTGATTCTATAGTAAATGCTTCTGGGGGAAGAGCAGGGAAGTCAGGTAAAAAATAAATCTATGAAAGTGGTAAGAGGAAGATACAGCCCTTAATACAGGCTGGATGACAAGAACTGCAAAAACCCCCAACAATTCTGGCATAAGACCCTGATTGATATACGCAAATTTTGGATCATAGCTCCTACATTTCAATCACACTGCTGAGCGTCTTGAGAAGTACCATCGCTGCCAAGGCACAGACAGTTTTGACAGAAGTTTCTTTATCTTGTTCTTACAAATCTACAACAAAGGAAAATCCTTAATTTTCCATGCTTTCTCTTCTGGGGCATCAGAATTCTGATATCTAACCTAAATCTCATGCTGAGGTTTCAGCTGTGCTACTGCTTGCTCTATTTTTGTTCACTATGGATTTTCAGGGGGCTCATGTGCCACACAGGTTATATTTCTGTTTGTTCATGCTAGGACAGCCACGAGCCTGGTCAATCATGTTCACTATAACCTCCTGATTCTTCTTCAAGGGGTTGCTACTCACGTGGCTGTTCCCCATCCTGCATTTCTGCAGCCACTGGCTCTGACCTTGCACTTGTGCTTCAGGAGCATCCCGATTTTCCAAAACATTTTCCCAGTTTGTCAAGATAATTTCTGACATCTAATCTTATTCCTCAGCATAGCCACAAGCCTTCCCAGCGCCATGGGTGGTGTTACCCACAAATTCAACAAGCAGGCCATCGGTATCTGTATCCACATCCCTGGTGAAAATCTTTGATGGCACTGGGGCATTTCTAGAGCTCTGCATGGACAGCTGAGCACTGCTCAGTCATGCAACTGCACAGCCACTCCGTCAGTTCTGCCGCTAGCTGTCCCTGGGCTTAGACTTTATTAAGGTGTCACGGGAGTCAAATCCACGCTTAAATGAACTAAAATGAACTCAAATCTCCTTTTTATCAAAGAGGGACGTCAAACTCTTCGGGCTTCAGCCGTTCACTACAAAGCTGCCGCCGCCGTTTGTACATCGTTTTGCACACCCCGTCCGTGCCGGTGCGCTCGGGGGCTGCGG
>NW_008673219.1:0-1467 GCF_000695815.1 Acanthisitta chloris
GAGGTGGAGGACGGGCGTGGGCAGAGATGGGACCGCCCCTGGGGTGCGGGCTGTGTTGATCCTCGAAAGTGAAGCTCTTTGTGGAGCGCCAAACTTCCCCTTCGGCACAAAGAAGGATGCTGCCCTTCGTGTGTGCCGACTCAGGCAGGGCCGGGATTTCCCTCCCGAGCCTAAAGGGGGAAAGGAGCATTGCCGTGACTTTTCTGTGGGACTGCGGGAGGAGGAATACCTTTTATTGATATGTCACTGGCTTTCCTTAAGCTGCTGGTCCTCCTGGAACTGCCTGGCGCTCCCGCGCTCCTTGCAAAGTGCAGGCAGGCTGCCCTGCCCTTCCCTGCGTGCGGGGCAGCGCGGGACGCTGCTCCGCCACGCCAGGAGAGGAAACGGGACGGGGGATGCCAGCGGACCCACACACACACCTCCCGGCCCTTCCCGGCCACCTAATCCCCTCGACCAAACTACATCTGCGTGTCTTGGACGCTTCCCTGTGCTGAGCCACGTTCAAAGGAAGCCCCGTGCTGGTCCGGCATTTCCTGGGCCAGGCTCCAGCCCTTCCCTCCTTCCTCCTCTCTCCCTCCCTCCCTCCCTCCTGCTGCTACTCACGCGGGGAAAACTCGCAGGATTTGGCCCACGGGCACCAAAAAGAGGGCAGAGGCTGTAGGGGGAGCTCAAGGAGGAGGGAGACCCGCTGGTTTTCCCCCTCACCCGAAGCCGAACCGATGCTCTCAGCTCTCGTGGCCGCGGTGGGGGTTTCAGTGATGCTGTAAGGCAAAGAAGGGGAATAAATGGTCCCCGGGTTTTAAAAGGGGCTGCTCGATGGTTTTATTACACAGTAAAAACTTCTCGCAAACTAGCCGTACTTCTATACGGGTATTTATATACGTATATTTTCTATACGTCCATCCAAATAGTGCCCTCCCTCCTCCCCAAATTCTGGGCACGTTGCTGGACCGAGATCCTGAGATGGAATGGTTTGATGGGAGATGCTGTGAAGGTGAAGAACAGCATCACTGCTCCGCGGTACCTTGCACACGCCTCCTCGTCCCTCTCCTGTTAAACGCAGCGTGATATGTATCTGTCATCGATTTAATACGTCTTAATTCAAATATATCCCCCGATCAATTTCTTTTTATGAGAGGCTATAAAACAATGAAAATATTTTATAGCTGGCTAATAGGCAGCTGACCTGTGACTGTGGGGAGGGAGGGGTTGGTCGAGACTCACGTGGAAATTCGCCCATTTTTAGGACTGGCTGCAAACGCCGGGAAACGAAGGTGGCTGCCCGGGCCGGGAAAATTTTGGACATTGCCAGCTCCAATAGAGCTATCAAGAATTTAAAGCACATGAACTCCCTGATACCAGCTCAGGCCCAGGCTGCCGCAGCCCTCTGGGGCTGCAGCTGAGGAAGAGGGGCTGTGCTAGCCCCACGGTTCCCCCAAAACCCTGGCAGCGCCCGTCGAGGGCCGG
>NW_008673219.1:1479-2134 GCF_000695815.1 Acanthisitta chloris
GGTTGCCCACCCCCCCCCCGGTGTCCCGCTGGCCGGCAAACCTGCCAGGGGACACAGGGGGAGGCTTCAGAGGCGGTTGAAAGCCTGTAAGCCTTCAAATACATTTCGTAAACCTTCCTCTATAAACCGAGGGCGGGCTATCGGTGTCTAGCTGTAAAACGTTATGCTGTAAGCTGCATTATGTAAATGTATGCTAATGATCATGAACACCATTTACAAACAATCGTCTTTAATGCACGTCTTATTGATAGTTAGGGAGCGGGGAGCAATATTTTATAACGTGTGAAACATTCTTCTGGGGAACCATTAGAAAGGGAGCGCGATTACCGCTTTCCTCGTCAAGACCTCCAAATCTTCCCAGATCTGCTAAAAAAGCTTACCCTCCTCCCGAACATTCGCAGGTGGCGTTCTTCCTTCGTGGGGCTGCCCTGAGGCATGGGGAAGCCTGTGGCGCGGTTCCCTCCGAGAACACGCGTGATCGGAGGTGCATTCCGCCCGGAGCAGGAGGGAGCGCCCCGAGTCATAGCCCCCGTGGGCACCGATAAGGCAGAGGGTAACCACGATCCTCTCCTCACTGTCCCGCCGTGGGAATAGCACGGGGGCGCGGGGACCTTGGCCGGGAGAGGGGGGTCGTGGCTGCACACGGGCATGAAAG
>NW_008673220.1:0-20816 GCF_000695815.1 Acanthisitta chloris
CTAGGATCATCGTGGGCAGAAAATCTTTTCGGCGAGAAAGGAAGCTTTCTACCCGCAGGACCCCTCTATGTATCTCAAATCCCTACAGTCTGTGTAACCCCTTTCCTAGAGATGCTGCATGCCTGTAGTCCTGCTTATTGTGGGTTTTTCTATGGATATGGTGGGACAAGTATTTGTTATTCTTACAATTTCTTTTTATTGTTGTTTTTAAGACTTGTGGTCCCTTGTGGGCACAGCAGTGTGGAAGCCAATACTATGCTACAGGAGTCTGTTCTGAAGTCAGCCCAAGTTTCCAGATCCTAAGAAGCTTTTCTCCTGCTGTTCAAAGTAAGGCAACATGTGCAGAACAGATTCAATTAAAAAACAAAACAAAACTAAAAACCCCAACAAAGCATACAAAACAAAATCAAGATACATCCTGCTACGGACTGTTGATTTTGACTTCTTAAAAAATGTATGTGCCAAAAGCAAAATCCTGTGACTGATACATAAGGACTGACAAAAATTCATATGCAAGGACTGACAGATCACAATCCAGTGCTGATATGAATACGGTATCTCTCCGTATTCAGAGGCATTGCACTAGTGCAGGGTCAAATCATGCATAATATTTCTATTGAGGCCTCATTCTGGCAAAGCCTTCTGATGTGAAGGGTTGCCTCTGTGAGACCTAAATATGCACCTCTGGATTTAGCTGAAGAGTTATAAGTATATTGAGACTGCAGATGCATTTAATGTCCGCTTTTTATTTTTGTTTCAGAATGTTCCTCTGTTATAGATGTTGTGGTGGTTTGTGATGAGTCAAACAGCATTTATCCCTGGGATGCAGTGCGGGCATTTTTGAAAAAATTTGTACAAGGCTTAGACATAGGCCTTAACAAAACCCAGGTAAGTCAAAGACATCTTTAAGAAAGACCAAAAAAAAACAACCCAGAAAAGACAATTTTAAAGGAAACCAAGTGCGATTTAGTGTAACGATAGTACCTCCCCGAAAGCCACAGACTATGCAGTTATCCTATTCAGTATTGGGGTTTTTATCTGACAGCTAAGCTATTTCAGAAGAGATTAGTAGTTTGAGTCAAAATATAAACCAACTGAAATAGAAACCTAGGTTATATCTGGATAGGTTATATCTATCTATATATGCTTTAGATGTAAAAATAGTTAAAATATAATCTGTGCGAATGTGGTAAAAGGAGAACTTATTTTTAATGGGCTTTTCATACAGCTCTTACTTTCCAACTGCTGCAATGGGATTTTTTCCTTCTGGGTTACTAACTAATCTTTGGGTTCTTTTGTCCTTTTAATTTGCTGATGGTAAGGAAAATCTGATTGCCTTTATTGTAAAATATCTTCTGTCTTTACAGTTGTCCATTTTCCATAAACAGTTCTGGAAACAGACTGGGGCACTGGAAATCTCTCTCCCAAAGGCTGCCTTCTTCCTTGGGCTACTTTGGAAGTGAGGTGCTTAAAAGCTAGGCTTCCTGATCAGTCCTTTCTGAACCTCACATCTTCTCTTTTTCTTTCATGTTAAGTGTTCATCTTGCCATATGTCTTTAGCTGCACCTGTGTGAAAAATAAACAGGGTTTTAACTAACCTTTAGGACTTCCTTAGAGGAGATCAGACTGAGGTGCTGTCAGCTTGTAGAATTTTTGCTGTTTTTTCCCAGAGCTCCTTGTATTATTGCTATCCATCAGCTCTTCCAGAAGTAACCAAGCAAACATTTAATGTCTACTGTTTCAGATTATTTGCATTAACATGTTGTAGTCCATCATAAATAAGGTGCAAGAGCGTTTTGGATTTCTTTGCTTTCCAAATGTGTTAATATTAATTGGTTTTATATGTGTTGAAAGAAAATTATAACCCCATGTGCATCTGCAAACCTTTTACTCCAACCTGATAAATAAGTAAGCATCAAGATCTTATGTAACTAATTGTAATGCATGATAATCTAACACAATTTCTTTATTGCCTAGGTGGGGTTAATTCAGTATGCTAATAATCCCCGTGTAGTCTTCAACCTGAACACTTACCAAACAAAGGATGAGGTTGTTAAAGCAATGGAGGGAACATATCAGAAGGGAGGAGATCTCACTAATACTTTCAAAGCCATTGACAATGCAAGGTAAGACACTGTGGTGATTACTGTGCAACTATTGTAACTTACCTTACAAGACAATGAGAACATCCTGAATTTCATTCCCATTGCGAGACTATGTGCTCAGAGCCTCTGAGTAGGCTCCCAGTGCTAGGCAGAATCCTTCAGGTTCATTTATAGTGTCCCATGCAGAATGGTACCAGAATAGGTAAACTAGACTTGCTGAAAAGCATGTTGTAAACCATTGGGTAAACTCTACACTAAAGTAGCTCTGTTACCCAGCAGAATTTCTTGGTCAGTCATAGATGTCTAAAAATGACAGTGTGTCAAACACAGTGGAGAAACTTTCAGGAAAGATACAAACCCGTTGAAATAATTTAAGTATATCCAGGGATTCAGTGGGACCAGTAACATTCGTGTTTGCAAAGAAAATAAAATCTCTTGTTGTCAGTTTGTGCCTGCAACACTAGCACCATAAAAAAATAGCAAAAACTTAAAACAACATGCTGTGACTATGCATGTGTACACAAACCAGGTCTGTTTCTCAACAGGAAGATGCTGTTTTCAAGTGGAATCAAGGACAGAACTCTAGGCCAAAATACATGATGAATCAAATGGCCTTGAAAATTTTGTTTAGAAACAGACTCAGCTTTCAATGAAGTCAATATTTGCTGCAGTATAAGGAGCCTATTAATTATTCTCCTCCACTTTTGTTTGAACTTGATGGTGCCAATTCTTGGCTAGTCTGGCGTTACAAAACTTACATAGTTCTGACAAAACCTCCTTTTCGTTTAGAAACATTTGTACTAAAAATATTGTTTTCCCTGGAATTTGCATTTCTGTCAGAACACCATCCAGTCCTTCCAGTCCTACGGTTTTGGGTTTTTTTCCTACTCATTTGGTTATATTTCTGATGGCTCTTTGAGCAGTGGTTTGAGAAGAAACTATCAGGAGCATAATTGAAAATTATTATTGCAGATTGTTAATTTACAAAGGAAAATGCGCCTCAGATGCACCTTGTTCTAAGTCAGTGATGGATGTATTGATTGCACTATAGGTGCCAAGACTGACATGTGATAAAACACATTGTTTTATGACAGACAATATGCCTTCTCACCTGAATCAGGAGGACGTCCCACAGCCACAAAAGTAATGGTTGTTGTGACAGATGGTGAATCACATGATGGCTCCAACTTGAAAACAGTGATAGGTAAATGCAATGAAGACAATATAACCAGATTTGGCATTGCTGTAAGTAATACTGACATTATATATTACTGAAATTTTGGAAGATGGTTTTGTTGTGTGTGTATGAAAATGCATGTCCTATACATAAGCAGTATACAATGCATGCATTGTTACACCGGTGAGACTGAAACTAAGTGAAATGAGTACTTACGAACTACCGAAATATTCTTCTTTAGTGGCTGAAAAAACAAGACCAATACTGCCTGAGAAACGTCAGTGCTTTTGGCATGGTTTATGTATTTTTCCTATATGAATGGTCCCTTGCATAGGAATACAGTCTGATAAGGAATTCAGTAATATGTATGAAGGCAATTTTTTGGTAATATGTAGTATATTTGCTCAAATAAGACAGAGGGAAATGGAGTAATACCACAATTTCTTTCGTTCTTATTTTGTTGTTTGTTTTTTTTGGTTGTGTTTTGTGGTTTTTTTACACAAGGTTTTGGGATACTTAATCAGACATGAACTTGATACTAAAAACTTAATCAAAGAAATCAAAGGAATTGCTAGTCATCCTACAGAGAAGTATTTCTTCAATGTGTCATCTGAGGCTGCGCTACTGGAAGAAGCAGGAACACTTGGAGAGCGCATTTTTAGCATAGAAGGTAAAATACTCGATTTCTTTGAAAAAATAGACAGGATTCTCACAGCTGACAAGCTGAAGATTTTATTTAGCTTCAGCATATCATAGTATTGTGAAAGTGAGGGGCAGCTGGAGCTGCAGGCTGCTCCCTGCTCACCAGGAGGGATCTGGTTTGCACAGGTCTTTCCCCAGCTACTTCATCCCTAGTCAGCCTGAGCTTCAAGTTAGTTTCTTCAGTTTGTGGAAAACATTCTGTAGCTGTTGACAATTTCTATCAAGTCATGGACTGCAGGCCTGGGACCTTGTCCATATGCATACAGATGTATTTGGAACTATCTTTATGCTTGTCAGCTTCACTTGTGTGAATGCTAAACAAATGTAAAGTTAAAAAAATCAACCAGAAGACTAAGTTACCAATTACACAACTGAAAAGCTACAGTATGCAACCTGTGTGGTGCCTACCAGGCTCCATCCCTGGCATCACCCACACTTCTGTGTACTGTTTGGAGGAAAGTGCTGCAGAGGTGACTCAGAGGCACTTTGTCCCCTGCCAAGCTTGTTTTTTTGCGTCAAATTCAGACCTTGATTTGGAGACTTGTAACCTGCCCTCAGCCCTCCCATAAGACCTTATTATGGCTGCAACATTCCTGTGCTCCTCCTGATGAAATCTTCCCTTCTCTTTCACCTCCGTCTATACTTTACTGGGCCCATACTGCTAGTCAGGGTGAGGGGATGAATTGACCTCCCCCTCTTGAGTTTTCCTGAGCACTCCCATTGAATTTCCATCCATCTAGCTTAGGAAATATTCCTGGATGTCACAGTATTTTTCAAGACAAATACAACAGTTTCTATAAGTCCTGTATGACAATAAACATTCATATTGATTTTGAAAGTTGTGAACGTACAGATAGTAAAGCTGCCAATTTCAGCATATTATTAGTGCTTCCTAGGAAACACAAAAATAGATTAGCCACAGTGACAAGACTCTGCAGACTGATTCAATATTTAACATTCTTTTCTGCCTTTTTTTGCGGAAGAGACCTGCAGCATCATGGCTCTGTCTTATCAATTTGCCATTAAATCCTCCAGATTTTCTGCAGTTTATCAGCTCTGATTTCCAGTGTTTGTAAATGCTTTAGCAGAGTTGGTGGATATATACAGTCTCTATACAGCTAAACTCAGAGGCAGCAAGATTCGATCCTGTGTGGTTCTATAGGGTTAACCATTTGTGGATATCTGTTTTACCAGGTACAGATCAAGGCGACACTTTCCAAATGGAAATGTCACAGGTGGGCTTCAGTGCACATTATTCACAAAAAAAGGTATGAAAATTCAATTATTTAATTATAAAAATAGATGTAATTATGTAGACTTGAGTGCAACAAAACAAGAATAATAAAGCACATTGTCTGATTTAAGATCTTTTAACGAGAAGAAAATGTTAACTTGTCTTTTTTTTTTTTACTTGAATGCCACTAACAGATGGTAGATATATCTAAAATGAAAAAATGTATATTAGTATGGAAAGTTTAATAACAGTTTCTTTCATGTAATGATTTTGAGATGTGTTAATAGAATAATTTCAGTGATTTCTGAGCAGGAAAAAAATCAATTGCTCTTAGTTAGTATCCTGGGAGTAACTCAGAAGAATTGAAACTATACTGTATATTTCTAGTCAGTCACCAAAATTAAAATAAAGAAAATCTGAAAAGAATTTATTATTTATAGAGTTAGTAATATTTGTTTAAACACATTTCACTTAGAAATTAGAAAGAACAAAAAGATATATTTTTAATGCTAATCAATTTTAAGATTATCTTGACCCAGCAGGTCCTCTTTATAAAACTCAAGTGTGATTAAAGAGGCTTTCAACTGAAAATGTAAGAAGGTTGTTTCTGTCTCATAGTCCTTAAGGATGAATAAAATAGTTTTTAAAAAGTCCTCTGTATTTTCACAAATTAAGACTTTAAATTATGAAGCCCTTGATGCTAGAAAGTGGCAAAAAAATAGAAACATTTGGGCATTTCTTCAGGAAAATTACAAATCCAATTTTTTATTATAGTTTGTTATAACAATATTTCAGTTCAGTGAAGAATTTTAATGATTTGAATAAGCTAAATTATGTTTGGGCTTTGTGTACAAGTATAAGTATTTCTGTATGAAATATTTCTGTATGAAGTATTCTGTATAATAAGCCACATTAATTTGGATTTTAGATTTAACTGTTCTCTCAAAAATGTCTCCTTATGTAAAGAATGAAATTCTGTATCCATTTCCATCAGCTTTTGTGTGCTGTCACTGGCACTTTTGTTGTCAAAAAGAGGAGTTTAGGTTTTTCTTACAGCTTTGTTCTTGTGATCCTCAGTCTTCAGAGGATCACGACAGCATAAAAGCATAGACTTAGCAGGCCCAACCCCAGGGTAGACAGACTTAGGAAATTATCACAGTGTTTAAATAGACCCCTTTTATCTTGAGCTGCAGTGCCATGGGAGCTAAAGTAGTCAAATGTCGTCTTGCAGTACAGGAGTGATAATCCCTCTCAATAGGGCAATAAAGTTCTGCATGTAATGGTAGTTATAAGCAGCTCCAGTCAACTAACTGCAGTCTTTGGACTGTACATCACTGCCTTAAACACAGTGATGTAGGAAATTATGTATGAAAACTGCAGCTTTGCTCACACTTTTTCTAGAATGGTTAGTTCCGAAACGTTGATTTTATTTCTCAAAGGACGTTCTGCTGCTGGGTGCTGTTGGGGCCTATGACTGGAGTGGAACAGTAGTTCAGGAGTCTTCAGACAAAGTCACCACCTTTCCAAGCCATGTGTTTGAGAAGATTCTACAGGACAGAAATCATAGCTCTTACCTAGGTAAGGGACTGCAATACAAATCTGGAAATGTATCAAACTTTTATTGTGATATTAGAGAACTTAGAAAATTCTGTTCTAGGCAGATTCCTGTTTTGAGAATATGAAAATAATTTTCTGTCCAAAAATATTTAATGTAGTGGTCAACAGTTCATTGAATGGAAACCTTACTGTGTTTTTGAATTCTACTCATATCAATGTGGTAAACTGAAAAAAATCAGTCGTTGTCACTGCTGTGGTTTAACCCCAGATGGCAACTAAGCTTCATGTAGTCACTCACTCACTCTCCTCTGTGGAATGAGGTAGAGAGTCAAAAGAGTAAAAGTGAATGAACTTGTGGGTTGAGATACAGACAGTCTAATAGGGAAACCAAGTCATGCATGCAAGCAGAGCAAAACAGGGGAGGTGTTCAGCCATATCCAAGACAACAGAGTTCCATCACACATAATAGTGACTTGGGAAGACAAATGCCATCACTCCAAACATGCCCTCCTCCCTTCTTCCTTCAGCTGTATATGCTTTATATGGATTATATACCATATGGGATGGAATATCCCTGTGGTCAGTTGGGGTCAGCTGTCCTGGCTGTGTCCTCTCCCAAGTTCTTGTCTACCCCCAGCCTCCTTGCTGGTAGAGTGGAGAGAGGAGAGGAAAAGGCCTTGACCTTGTGTAAGCACTGCTTTGCGATAGCTAAAACATCCCTGTATTATCAACGCTGTTTCCAGCATAAATCCAAATCACAGTCCCGTACCAGCTGCTGTGAAGAAAATTAACTATATCCCAGCCAAAGCCAGCACAGTCACAGGGATGCAATAAATCATGGCATTTGAAAAGGCTGCTTAGTGAATCATACTTAGTGTGTCCCTTCTGTTATAACATTTTTATGTTCTTCCCCAGTTCCATGTGGATGAGAAGTTGATTGACTTACTATTGTTTCATATGTGCTTGCTCTTTTCTTGGCCTTTTCCTGTTCAGTTTATAGTTTTGGAAATACTGCTACCATTTAATAGAGGTCTTATTTATAATCCCCATATGTATTTTTTGACACGTTTTTGTGATCCAGTAAAGCCAGTCAGTTTGTCTTCTCAATTCATTGGAAGGTTTTCTGCAAACCTTCAAAATGCCTGCTCTGGCAATTCATCCCTGAATAATGCCACTACATTAAGCACCTCTGACTTTCTTATCCTTGAAGTTATTTAATAAGATGCTATTTTTGCAGCTAACATACTCTTTTCCCTATGGCTCAGCATTGCTTACATCCAACACAATGAATAAAGCTAAACCTAGCTTAATGAGCTCTTTTGCATGTGTGACCTCTTCAGGCTTTTTCTTAGTTCCTTTTATAATAATTTTTAAAATGTCAGGTAATTTCCTTTCTTTGCATGGCACTTTTAGTGTATTTGCTTCAATCATTTTGGAGCAAACAGTGTTGTTGCCTTTTCTGTCCCTTCATTTCCCTTCCACCTTCTGTCCTCCACTAGAATCATAAAATCATCAAGGTTGGAAGAGACCTTTCCGTTCAAGTCCAACCATTAACTTGTCACTCTACTGTAACCCCTAAACCATATCTTCCAGTGCCAGGTTCTGATGTCTCTCAAACACTTCTAGGAATGGTGACTCTACCTCCCTGGACAACATATTCCAGTGCCTGACCGACAGAGCTCTGCTAGGAGCTCTCCATACCAGCTTTCTCTCACCAGTTTGGGGGAGCCCAAGTTAAGGGCTGCTAGCACATCACAGCTTGCTGGATTGGCCCCTATTTTGCACTGCACCCTTTCACTTCAAATGGCTGTATGCTTTATTAGTTAGGAACGTGTGGCCTTAACTTACAGAATAAAATCTTGTTTTGTTGTTGCTGATTGAACTTCTAGTTGCAGAAGATGTTCTCGCCTGAGAAAAATGTTGTCCAAACAAAAATGTGAATTAAACTGGTATATGCAAAGATCAAGGCATAATCCTTTTTAGACCGTGCTCCTCATATTGTCCTGCAGCTTGCTAAAGGCACACATATTCTTCCAGTCATTGGTATTTTGTTCAGTTTAACTATAGACTTTATAAAGGATGATTTTGTTTTCTTCTGTTAAAATAAAGTTGCTGTAATTAAACCACAGAAATGTAAAGTATGTGCTAATGCTAGATTTATAGTGCTAATACTTATTTAAAATATTTGCAGGTATTAAAAGATGTTTCCTGAAAGCAACCAATGTTAGAATAATGGGAATGAGGATTAAAGTGTTCAAAGAAGTTCAATCAACCCTTCAGCTGACAAGCTGTTAATATAGCCTGTTCTATTCAGCCAAAGCACTGGGCTGTGGTTTGGTGAGCTGTGGGAAAATGTGCTGCAAGCTTCACAGAAGCTAGGTGTTCCTCCCCAGTATGAAGGCTGGCCCAAATGTTCATCTCATGTTTCTCTTTATTTCTTCTTTCCAAGGGTACTCTTTGCCTGTTTTTTCCTATCTTCTTCACGAGCATGACATTTTTGTGGTCTACATTTTACTGAATAGGCTAAACTATTGTCCATGCTATTCTGCAAACCTGCTCCAACTTGCTCTGTGTGTCATTGTTCTCTCCAGAAGAATATTGCAAATTTTATGCATATGTGACAGCTTAACTTCCCATCTGGAAGCATCATTCTCTGTGATTAATGTACCAGATTGACTCATCCTCTGTGGCTTTACGGATAACCAACTGATGAATTGTAATTAATGGTCTCTCACACGTATTAAATGCTGGCTTCTATTCCCAGGTTATTCTATTGCTGTTCTCTCAACTATGAGCTCTGTCTATTTTGTTGCTGGTGCACCAAGATCCAACTACACTGGCAGAGTGGTGGTTTATGATGTTAGCAGCGATGGTAATATTGCAATTGTGCAGTCACAAAGAGGCGAGCAGGCAAGTATATTTTGGTCATGAATGTGGATTTCGCATCTGTTTTTATTGACCCAGCAGTAAATTGCAGTATGTTTTGAAAATTCATCTTTCTTTCAAAAGCATTTAGAATCCACTTGAACTTTTCTCTGCCACTTGACTATTTCAATGAGGTTAACTGTAGCTCTTAAACAGTATTTTAGGAATTCGTCAGTTACCAGTTAGTGGTAAAAGATAATATACAAAGCTAATTAATGTGTCATTCTGTCCATTGTTCTAATTGGGAGAGGCTCGGTGAACTCTCCATTTAGAAAAGAGCAGTGAGTTTAGATGGTTTTGGTTTCATCTGTAAGGTAAATCTGAGGCCAGACCAGAGGCTGGATAGTTTCACATGCACAGATATATAAAAGTACATCTCCCATAGGTTATTCTCTGTTGGCATTCATAGTGTCAAGTGGTAAAGCCATAGCAGCAGCTACTGGGCAGAAGCAGTGGACATATGGTAAGGACATGATTCTTCAAGTACTGGAGTATGTTATATAGTAATTTCCTTCATCAGTGGGGATTTTCATTCATTAATATTGAACTGTTACTGCATGTAAGTTTCTGACTCAGGTGCTAGAACATGTTTTACAAAATCCACATACAAACATAATCCATTTACTACTGATTTCAGATTGGCTCCTACTTTGGAAGTGTGGTGTGTTCAGTGGATGTTGACAGGGATTCTGTGACAGATGTGCTGCTTGTGGGTGCACCAATGTTTATGAATGACTTGAAGAAAGAAGAAGGGAGAGTATACATGTTCTCTGTCACAAAGGTAAGAATGGCTCGAGCCAGCATTGCTTTGGGCTAGCTGCTTTCAGAGCAGACTGGATACATGCATGCTGAAAGGCCTTTGGCCTCTCTAGGACCTCTAAGTCACTATTTAGTGAATCTTTTTAAAGTGTTAGAAATATTTCAAGTGTGTTAGGAATATTTTAAGTGACTTTTTTTTCTGACAAGAAACAGAGGATGTGTTTTTCCTAGGATGTGGCTTAAGGGCAGGGGTAAATGATGCCAAGCCTACCTGGTTAGAGGACTGCAGGCAAAGGTCTTCCCTTGCCTGTTATGCTTTTCTGTAGCAACTGCAAACGTTCTCCAGAACTGCTTGTGCATGTAATCTGAGAATTAGCCAGCTGGAGAAGACCAAAATGGAGCCAATAAGCAAGACAGTAGCTAAGCACTATTAGTGGTCAGGGGCCTGCTGCTCTTGGTGTCTCCCTGGTCCTGGTGTCAGGCACTGCACCTAGGTGCTTTGTGCTAATATAGCACAGGGTTGGCCAGATCTGAAAAACCCAGCTCGAGGCTTTTGCTAATTAATGGCCGTTTGATTTTGGCAAATGTGTTCAACACCTGACAGTATTCCCAAAGGAGTTTGCAGAAATGCTCTTCTACCAGTTTTCTGCATTGTTTCATAGACTCTGACACAAGATGGTTGCTATTACACTTCTTGTCTCCTCTGTTCAGTGAAGCTGTGTTATTTGTCTGATGCTTGACTGATGATGCTCTTTATTCAAACCTGTAGTAGGCATTTTCAGAAAATCTGAATGAACCATCCTGAGGTCTCTGGCACTCTTGAACAGTCTTTGGAACACTGGATGTATAGATATGCAAAGTAAATTAATACCTGCCATCCATCAGAGAAAACAGGTGAATTGCAATCAAATAAATAGAGAGGAAGGACTATCCTCTTCAGTAGCACCTCACAGTCAGACTACCCTGAAGCAACAGGAAAACTGCCCTGAAGCAATTTCAAGATAGATGCAGGAGCTGAAAGTGGTACTGCTGGCAGCTAACATTGGTCTTTGTGTCTGTGGTATCAGACACAAAATGTGGAAGAAAAGAAAAATGAAAGGATTTTTTTCTCATCATCTAAAAGCCAAATAATTTGGAAGACTTGCCTTACAACTTTTACTGTCTGTCAAATGTTAGGTTTTAAATTATTTAAAAATTAAGAATTATGAAAGATTCTTTTTTTTTTTTTTTTTTGGTTACAGTCTGTGGATTTGTGCAAATTGTCCACATGGCATAAATAATACTTTTCTAGTCATTTTTAATAAATAACTTGGCTGGTATTTCTAAAATTTTAAGCACAGTGTGATAACTGAGGTTAAAGTTGAGAACACTATTTGTCAGAGCTGCATTTAATCTAATGTAAGTGGGATTATTTAACTATAAAGGTCTCCAGTCTTCATTGGCATTGCAGAGGTCAGGAGTTTACCATTTGGACACATGTTTTTTGCATTAGTTTTGTAAGGAAATTCCATTTCTGTTTCAAAGAATTATGTCCAGTTACATAATTTCCATTCCCTCTGCATAAAAAACAGTTATCCAAAACTGGAAACTGTATTTTTCAATGTATTGTGAAACTTTCAGAACAGTCAGATGAGGACAGTGAGAGCATTTAAGCTCCATACATATGGTTATATTTGCTGTTAGCACTTTGCATAGCATGCTTTTATTTTGCTGTGTAATTCTTGCCAAGACTTTGAGACATAATGCAAACTGAATGGGCAATACAATGGGGAAGGAATTCAGTGTTGAGCAGTCCAAGAGGAATGTACTGGAAAACAGAAACAAAAAACAATGCACATAGATACTGCTCCTATGTCTAATCTGGTGCAATGATAGCTGTGTTTTTGCTTTTCCCTCCTTCTCAATTTTTAAAGAGAATTTTGGATCAGAGAGAACTCTTGGAAGGTCCACAGGGATCAGAAAATGCACGCTTTGGATCAGCAATTGCAACACTTGCAGACATTGATTTGGATGGCTTTAATGACGTTGTAATAGGTGCACCACTGGAAAACCAAAACTCTGGAGCAATTTACATTTACAATGGATTTCAAAAGACTATACGTACCAAGTATTCTCAGGTAAATAACTTCGTTGAATATTGCTGTACTCAGTGCCTTTAGATCTGCTACAGGAAAACAGAAGGTTTTACTGGTTTAATTAGTTACTGTTTCATCCTCTTACAGGAGTACTGTTATTCTCATGGCTTACTTCAAGTTTTGCACCACTCTTCCCTTCAGCTGCCAGCATTCCCTGGTTGATGCTGAGGTGCTTATAACTGAACCATATAGAGTAAAAGGATTTTCAAGATGCTCCATCTGAGTCTTTTACCATTTTTGATGCCTGACTGTGAAGTCAGCTAATTTCCTGTATGTTTTTTGAAACTCGTTTTTAGGGCTGATGTATAACAATGAAGATTATGTAAATCCCAGCTCTGTAAATTACATAGTATTAAAGGGAAAGTCTTTCAATGGTCTTCACATATCCTATAATGGTAATCTTAATACCACTTTCCATGAAGATTTTCTGGTTGCAGAAAGTAATTGTTAGAAGTCCTGTTAAGCTTCATATTCTTTGAGTTGCTCAATGGGAGACGGATGAAGTTTCCAGTAAGTACTAGCTGGCATATAGCAGTCAGTTAAGTTGATCTACTCCCAGGACAGAAAAATCTAGTCCATTGTCTGCTCCAACAGGAGAGAAAGAAGTGCTAAACAGTATCTGAGAAAACTAACACATTTTGTTTAGACAATACATTGCATATGCAGGGAGTATCAGTGAAAATCTATTGCTTAGGCTGCTATCTACAGACTTCAGCATGCTTGTGTCAAACTCAGTAACCAAACTCTCTTTCCCAGAAAATTTTAGGATCGGATTCTGCTTTTGGACAACAGCTCCAATTCTTTGGAAGATCAGTAGATGGCCATAGAGACTTAGATGACGATGGCATTACTGACATATCAGTTGGTGCTGATGGAAATGTGGTTCTGCTATGGTTGGTAAACTCTTTTAGAAATGAAGTAAATAATAATTCAGATAGAAGTTGAACATTTAGTTAATTAAACAGGAGAATAAGCTCTTTAATAACAAATAACCAAAAAGCTCTTTAATTTCATGTGTTCAGAGCCAACACACTTATTGTCTCATCACTCCTATCATAGCTGGCTGTAAAAAGAGTATTAGACTTAATCTCTTCTAAGCATTTTTCATCAAGCCATTGAAGGCCAAGGCAGCAAAGCAAGGGTATGGGGAATGAACCCATATGGCAGAAGCTGCTGGGAGGGACCTGTCCAGGAATGGGAGGGCCAGGAGACATCCTGCTGCTGTGTGGATGCATGGTCCAGAGCGAAGGGGCAGCAGCAGGGAGTGGGACTTGCTTGAGAGCATTTGTAACAGAAGGTTGTGTACTTTAGTAGCCACAGTATAATTTTTATAGCTGAGCCTGAGACAGATGAACTCATCTCCCACACAACCTGCATGACCTTAACTGGACGGTAGGCTAATAACGGGGAGAGGATTGTTTGGCAGGGTAAGGACAGTGACCAGTAACAGAGTTGACACATTTCTGGCAGGAAAGCAGTTTTTATTGGCACATGGCCTTTGCCACAGCAATCTGAGTACTTTCACAAAATAAAGTAGTAAGTTTTCACAGAACCCAAATGTTCTGCCTCCTTAAGAACTGTGTGTTTTCCACTCCTTGCTTGAGGAGTTAAATTCAAATGCAGTTTCCTTGCCTGTTGCCTGTCTTCTCGCCTGAGGCTCCCCATTGTAAGAAAAACATCCCTGAATTGCTACTTCTTTCATAATGAAACAAGATAATTAAAACTGAATGGTCAGTTTGGACCTTTGACCGCTGCTGGTGCTGCTGCTGGTGGGAATTTCATGAAAGAAAATTATGCTCCTTGGAGTACCAGCTTTTATTTAGATTTGATTAATGAAGATTCTCATTCTTCTTTCACTCTGGCATTTGGGCTGATTAATGAGTTTCACTTTTGATTAGTTTGGTTTTACATGCAGGGTTCCTTTGAAACTGCTCTTCAAAGTCTTGATTAATTACATGAAAGTTGTTTTTCTGAAAAATAAGATTATTAAATAGAATGAAGAATTGTCCTTCCTCACCTTCCTGAAGGAGCTCAGTAACTTCCCTAATGTAGCAGAAGAAGGTTACTTATTGGGAAAACAGGACAAGGGCTTCATTCTCTGATACCTTAAGGGATTGAATAGAGAGTTAGGATAAAGACATTGATTATCCATTAATTTTACATGATAAATTATTTATTATCATTACCAAAAGCTACTATATCAACAAATTCACTTGTATGCAAAGAAAAGTAATTTTACTGGTGCCATTAAAAAGTTTACATTGGGAACCAAAAAAATCAATGCTAACATTTACAGATAGTAATAGACAACAGCTTCTGTGTTACTCAGTGCTCTTGAAAACCCCATGTGACCTTTAAAAAATATTTTTCAGGTCAAGAAGCATTGCAAATGTGTCCATAATTGCCTCATTTAAACCTGAGAAAATCAGTCTGCTGAACAAGAATACAGAAATAACTGCCAAAATATGTTTTCAGGCTACATTTAGACCTGATAAGAGAAATAGTCAAGTGGGTAAGAGTATTTCAATGACTTGTCTTATTAATTTCTTCAGAAGTCCATTATTCAAATGAGTAGTGGAAAGCCTAAAGATATATTAGATTGAATGTCAAGAATGGCAAAATCAGTATAAAATTTAAGTGCTTGAGAATGTGTTTTTAAGACCTACTTTCATCACTGGTTCCATAATCTCTGAAAAGTGTGGAACTAACAGTGTAAAGGAGAGCTGTATCATTGCTGTTCAATGATCTCCAGAAAATGTGATTAGTGAGAAGCTGGTTTTTTTCAACCTGTTGGTTTCAAAAGCAGACTGCAGACTTTTCCTCTCTCTTCAGAAAAAAATTAATAATATTTTCCATAGGCTCAGTGCAGATGTCAGTGGAGGAAAGATCATCTTTTCAGAGGACAGGAAAGCACCAAATATTTTTGAGACCAGCAGTGGCTATTAAGTTAAACCTCACAGATAACACCAGTTGGACTGTTGGTGCTATGTATAGTACCTTTAGGAACTTGTGATTGTGAGCTGCAAAATAACAGTGAATTTCCACAGCATATTAGTTATAATACGAAGACAACAGAATTATGATATGATTGAAGAGAATGTGCAGATTCTTTATAGTCTCCTCAGAGTTCAGTGATATTCTTGCAAGACCCCTTTATCTAGACTAGTCTTGGCACTGCTGACTGGCTACTTGCCTGAACTGCAGGGTCAGACATCTGCAGTGGAGACTGGATTGATTGCCCTTTAATGTGCTCTCTGGATGAGAACTTATACAGGATCTAAACCTGTTTGACTGCTTTGAAAACACCAGATAAAATGTTTTCATTTTGACACTGCTCTGTGTTTAGCAAGCTACAAAAAAAAAAGGTACAATATTTAGTGTGGTTTGGAAAGCCTGGTCACTCTAATATTGAGCGTGGCAATGAGATCACGGGCAGTCATGCTCAGCAAAAAATGTACTGTTATTCTTCATGCAGCTCTAAAGTACAATGCAACATTGGATGCAGATCTCCAGTCCTCCAGAGTGACTTCTAGAGGATTGTTCAAAGAAAATAATGAAAGGTACATGCAGAGGGACCTTGTGGTACGTCATGAAGAGAATTGTGTTCATGATGTCTTCAGTGTACAGGTAAGTGCAATTTCAAGCACTCTTGCATGACAAAAATGAACCAAGGAAGACATTGATTAACTTTATGTCTGTAAGATGAATTTCATGCATGGTATACTGAATTATTTCCCAAATCCCCCTCAACTGAAAAATACTTAGCAAGATTCTGGTTTCATAGACTGTCAAATTCAGGATTTTTAGGATAGAAAAGGCAGTTCTTAATTATGTTATTTAGCTCTAGCATAACACAGAGCCTATAGTTCATAGTTTCAATAGATTTTTATTTCCCTGAGTATGATTTTACTATGTATTCTCAATTTACAATAGAATTACCAATTTTACCCTGTTTGCTGTGCTGGCAGCTGTCATCTGAACCATGTGTTTTACAGGAACCTTCAGATGCAGTAAATTCTCTTAGTTTGCGCATTGACATTGGCCTTGCAGATCCCAGCTCCAGCCCTGTCCTCGATATATCTTCTCCTTCATCTGTGGCCTATAGTGTAAGTACATAGACCTACTATTGAAAAATGCATGGCTATACACATCCATAATGTGTGGCTCACACAAACACCAAATGGGTACATGCAAGTGAAAACTGATGTTCTAGTTAAGTTGCATGGGGGGTGTCCCACGGTTCCTTTTATATCTGTATTACATGAGTTTGCTCACACACACACACACACACACACACACACACACACACACCAGCCAGTGTGGTGTCACACGTTGGTTCAGCCACATCACTGTTGATGTCAGCTTCTAGTTGATGGCAAAGATGAACTCTTTTAGGTCAGTTTATTCTGCAATAAAAGAGTACATAAAAGAGAGATGGAAATCATTTGACCACATCACTGTTGTTACGGGTTAACCTGTCTGTACTATTCTTCTGGATCAGCTCACACATAGCAAGATGTTGCTCAGTGTTAAGTCGTTCATGTGTCATGAGTTTTTAAATGTCCTTCAGAGTGATTTTCTTATCCACAAACCATGAATGTGCTTCACCTGGAAGATGTTTGCACTGTAGTGTCTGCAGGTAATGTTAAAGTTGAGCCCTGTCATTCAGGAAATGTTTTTGGTTTCCTAGATTCCTTTTATTAAAGACTGTGGTGAAGATGAACTTTGTATCTCTGATCTTGTTCTGAATGTTCAGCAGAAGGCAGATGACAGGTAAGAGCTAAATCAATGGAATTGTTAGGGTCCAGTGTTTCACCAGTCGGTTTGTCTGCAGGCTTTGGATGAGTTTCTAGATGAGAATGCCTTTCTAGTCAACATCTATTTAGAAATACTAGGGTTAAAAAAAAAAAGCAATGGCATTTCTATCTAAATCTACTGAAGAGAAAAAGAGGTAAGACAGGAACACAGATACAGAAGTAGGACTCATGTTAGCTTAGACCAACCCAAGTTTTGGTACATTAGAGATGAGGATACAGTGAATAATCAGAAGAACTCTGCCTGACTGGATGCTGTCACAAAAGGGAACACAATGGGAGAGCAGCAGCAGCTGCAGCAGCTGTCTTGGTCTCTCCTTCAGGGAGCAGTGAGGATCTTGCAGTCAGTTGTGCTAGTGGGGAGCTGTGGTCAGCCATTCAGGCAGCACATATTCCAAGTCCATATCAGATATGTGCATACATACACAGTACACAGAGACAGGGCAGCCTCTTCCCAGAGCTGCTATCTCTGTCTGCTGCCCACTCTGCCCACCCTCCCACCAGGGTAGAGCCCTTAAAAATTCAGCAAAGTTACTTTGACCCTGCACTTTGAGAAGACACTGATTCCATTTGGTTTTAAGAAAAAACATCACAGAATTTCTTATGTCAACAGGTTTAGAAAGCAGAGAGTTCAAGTGTGTAGAATGTAGGAAATGTCTTGCTGTGATTGTTATTTGTTGTTGGCTACAGGCAACACATTTTCCTAATCCACAGCTGTTCTAGTACCTCTGTTTACAACAATGGACTTTATTTTCCAACAGCAAACAACGATTTGTTGTCAGCAGCAAAAGCAGAAGACTAACGTTCAATGTGAAACTGAGAAATAAAAAGGAAAATGCATATAACACCAGAATCCAGGCTACATTTTCAGACAACTTGTTTTTTGCTTCATTGTCTTTACCGGTGCGTGATACCCAACCTCACAGTTTCTGTCGTTGCCCCTGATTTTTAAGGTTCTCAGAGAATTTTTTTCTTTTCTTTCTAGTAGTTCCTATTCCAGGAAAGAATGTGTGTGCAAATCTCTCTCCCAATTTATTTTCTTGAATACCAGAATTATTCCCTCGGCGTATCAGTTTATTTAGGTCAAGGAGAGACACTGCCAACTCAGCATAAAAGCTGGCAACTTGTCGAGTTTGACCTCACCTCAGTATTTCAGTCATCTTTTCCTCACTTTAGGCTTTGGCACCTACGTCTTCTGCTTGACTCTTAGCAACATGCCTGATGCAGTTGCTGTGCCACAGGGAATTTGTATTTGATAAATCAGGCATGCAGCATCGAAGATGTGTCCTTAAAGCACAGACTTTGGATCTAGAAATAGTGTTGCTGCCAAGGCCATGTGTTCCAGCTAGACAGTTAATCAGATTGACATGATTGCTATACCAGAAGCTCTTCTTCTAACAAATTTTGTCTTAGAAAAGGGGGAAGAGAGGAATTATACATACTATTTTGGGGAATGCAGTATATCTATAATCTCAGTTGTTGCTCCCAAACAATTCATGAAGGATCAAATGTAGACTTCAGTGTTTGGCTTATGTGGTCAGGCTGCTACTGGAGAGGTGCATGATATTCCTAAGGGTGAAATCCAGAGCAATCCCTATACTGAAGGGAGAGGAGGGATAGCATTCATCACTGCCCAAGAGCAGCATTATTCCAAACAATGAACTGGCAGAAGTACTACACAGCGCTGAGGGTGCCCCTCTACCTCCCCATCCTGTTGTGCAGCAAAATTGCTCATTCCACTCCTGCCAAAAGACCACACTGGAGCTAGGATTTTCTTTTGCTTTAAAAGCCCATTTGCTTAGAAGTACTTCAGTCTGCAAGTAGAGCTTTCACCAAAAATGTGTCTGCTTCAAAGCAGGAAGAAAAGCATAAGCTGAGTATGTATGGGTCTTGTTTTGGGTTTTGTTTTGAGGGTTTTTTTTTGTGACATAATTCATGAATGATAAATGCTAGGAATGCTTTTTACAAAAGGCAGTACATTTTAATGAATTCTTTCAAAGGGCTGATAACTGGCTGTGGTCTGTGAGCTTGTCTTTCATGTAAGGATGATGGCATGCCAGATATTCTGCAGAGTAGTAAACAAACTCTTATGTATTGTTGATTTTTCTATGGAAGGTATGGCAGAATTCCCCTTTGCACATGAACTGCTACAGTGGGAGTACTTAACTAGCTCTAAGGTTGTGTAAATATGTCTGCAAAAGTTCTGTGAAAATGCTGTAGTGTAGAAGTTAATGCTGGAGGTGACCTGGACTCTCTAGCCTCTATTCCTTCTTCCAAGTCCAGCACAAAGTTCTAGCAAGATCGTTACAGCTCACAATAAATTGTGTGGGACTGGTCTCTCTTTTCTCCTGCCTTTCTCCTGGCCCTGCCTATGCCCCACCCATCTGCTGCATTGCTAGGAATTCCTGCCATAAGACCTATTTTCACTACTCATAATACATGTCCTGTTAGATACAGATGGAGTTGCCTCTCTACTTTATCAAAACCTGATATTAAGATGAGATTTCTGTCTGCTTTCTCTACAGAGTGATGGGACTGAAGTCTCATGTCAAACAGGAACAGCACAAAGTACAGTCATTTGCCAAATAAGCTATCCAGTTTTCAGAACAGGACAACAGGTACAGTTAGCATGTTTAAATAACCTTGAATGATCCCTGAAATCTTTTTGCTGTTGTTTTCCCCTAAATCTGCATTCACTGATGATGAGGATTTCTTAGATTTAGCAACAGAGGCATTAAAAGAAGGAAATTAAGGGTTACATTTTTGTGACTCCCTGACAGATTAAGGGGGGAAAGGCTTTCAAAGCCCATTTGTCACTACTTACAGTTTTCAAATGCTGCTGCAGCTTTGTGACTTTTGGAAGGTGAAGGCTGGGGACAAACAAGAATACAGCATCATGCACAGACTCCTGAGAACTGAGCACAATTCCCATCAAATCCCTACAATTCTGCATCATGAACCTGGGGTATCCCCCTCATCTGCTCTATGAATCTCATTTTTCCAAGAAGGCAATATTGCTTTGAGAGATCACCCACATTGCCCTAGGACAGATCATATGTCTTTTTTTTTCATATATACCATAAACCTCAGGATGTCCATGGTTTTATGGAAGTTAATCTCTTATTCCTTCAGGGCAGAACAGAAATGGGGTTCTAACCTCTAACACAATCAGCTGGATCTTGAAGAAACTTGCTAGAAAGAATAGAAACATGATGTTCTGTGGTGGGGGATGCAAAATAATTAAGAAAAAAATACATATAAAAAGTAAGAAGGGCCAGAGGAGGCCAGAAGAGGGCCATGAAGTTGATAAGAGGACTGGAGCACCTGCACTATGAAGACAGGCTGGGAAAGCTGAGACTGCTCAAAGCTAGGCTGGATAAAGGCTTGAGCAACCTGGTCTAATGGGAG
>NW_008673220.1:20899-22013 GCF_000695815.1 Acanthisitta chloris
CCAACCCCTTTCTATGATTCTACGATTATTCTGAATTTTTAATGGAATTAATCAAAGTGAACCTGCTGGAACAAATGGAAGAGCAAATACAAAACTAGTATCAGTGTTAGAGTTTAAAAGCATGTAATTGAAACACTCCTGAACACCTTTTGTTACAGCTTGTAGCTAGTGGTACAAAATGTTAACATGCAAATAGCTCATGTTTATGTAAGAATGACAACTTGTAGGGGAATGCAAGAACAAAAGTATTAAATTACTGAAATATTACACAGAAATCTGAGGAGAATTCAGAGGGAAGTTCTAGACTGTTGAATATAAGAATAATTATGTCACTATTGGGTAGTGTGTTGGATGTTGTACCACCAACTCATTTACTATGTGTTCCTTGTCTCTTCCATAGGTATCCTTTGATATTAGTTTTGACTTTAACCTTAAAAATCTTCAGAATGTGGCAGTTATAAGTTTTCGTGCATTGAGGTAAAGTATATAATTATATGAAAGCAAGTTAGATATTAATACCTTATTTGTATAAAACAAAATTATAACACTTGACTCAAATGTGTTTTGATGAACAGTGAAAGTAAGGAACTGCAAGAACTGGACAACCAGGTCAGCTTATCAATTCCTTTGCGATATGATGCAGAAATTCACTTCACAAGGTACGCTGAATAATATAAAGAGTCACTGTCATTTTGACGAGGTACTTGAATATAGTAACAGTCTTGAAAGGCCACTGAAAATACAGTTAAACTTTGTTTTCATTTTGGAAATCATAAGGAATTCCCACTACATCAGTAGTAGCAGATTTTTGTGTCCTTCCAACAACCTTACATGTGTAGTAAGAATTTGTAGATCCAGGTTTACCTCTGCACAGTTTTTGCAGATGAATGGAAGTGGTATAAAAGCCAAAGAGTGCTTGTGGTTTTGATAATGTAATGAATATATACTGTATAATAAGATTGGCCCTCTGGGCTCAAATGTAATGACATTGCATCAAATCTGGAGTTAAAGTGATCAAATTACACACAAGAACAACAGCAGAAGGAAAAATACGCTCAAACTCTAAGCAAAGGAGGGGAAGAAAAAATCTATAACATTATGGACATAACTGCTG
>NW_008673220.1:22053-37045 GCF_000695815.1 Acanthisitta chloris
TAATGATTTGAGCTAAAACCTGAGGTCCAGATGGCAGATTCCCCCTTGCTGCAGTCAGACTGGCATCAGGAGCAGCATACCCCACTTCCCCATACACCCACCCAGATTCTGGCTTATACCTACCCCTTCCCTGCCTGATACCAGGAAAAGTTTTTACAGAGATTTTATCCTGATGTATGAGTTGTGATAGCCTCTAATTCTTAACTCACTCATCAGTTTGATTTCTGACTGCTGAAGTTAGCCCCCTAAATAAAGCTAATGATGAAGAGCAGACACAGTTCTGGGATAGTTCAGCAGAGGAACTGCTCACAAGTAGCAGGCGTGTGGATGTGATGCACTGCACAGGGATGCTTTCATTGAGCATGGTTCCAGCTAGCTGAGCTCGTTGTACACCCATGGGCCCTCGCACCATGTCCTTCGATCACACACCTATAATTCTATGCTGTGGTGGGCTGAAACCACATTCATGTTACTTTGGGAATTTCAAATTTTAAACCCCATAATTACAAGAAAAAGTGACCCAGAGAAGACTGAGGGCTACATGATATGAACTATGTACACAAGCAGGGTGGTGTGCGTAAACAAGCCTGCCTGTGGTCTGTGGCATCAAGGCCCAGATCTCCCTCAGAGTCTGGTGGTATTTGCTGTTATAGATGTACCAAGGGTCCCTTTCTGAGGAAGGACCTCATGGCTGAAAGTTGCAGTTGGTGCCCAGTAGAGGAGCTTGCATGGTACTGAGTATGATACTGAAAAACTGCAGGGTCCAGAAGCCTGAGAAGAGCCTGTGTCCCACACAGCTATCCTGTCTTACCTTCATATGCTCACTCCAGCTTTGGGCTTCAGTACACAGTGTATTTTCTTAACCAACCTTTTAAAACTCAAACAGCAGTACAAGTGACTGACTTTTCCTCTGACTGTACTTCTGACCTGTTTCACAAAGGCATATCCAGTAACATATGTTTTCAAAGCAGCTGCCAGATTGAAATGTATTGTTTTATGGTTGTTAACTAGGCTTGCCAACATCAACTTTTATGAAGTATACTCGGGTCATAACATTCCTTCCACTGTGAATAATTTTGAAGATATTGGCCCCGCGTTCAACTTCTCAGTTAAGGTTAGTAAATGTTTCTGGTTCTGGTTCGAGAAGTTGCCTTAGCTCCCTCTGTAGTCTGCTCCCAAAATGTCATTGAAAAAGCACTCCTGATTTCTTTGTCTGATTTGAGGCTTTTGAATAGGTCATGTAAGAAAAAAAATACTGCAAATAGCTGGGGAGTAAATGCTTAGAGTCTTCATAAAGTTAAGGATGACATTTGCACTTACTGCACAAGAAGAATAGGGGAGGGATTGGTCCTGCACTGTTTACATATTTAGAAGATGGTTAATGCTTAACTTGAGGCCAACTTAGACTGTTACTTCACAGAGCGTATTTGTCTTGTGCCAACTTGATAAAGGAAAACAAGTCTTTGCAGGCTTGGACTTTGGAACTTGAAGTCTGGCAAGGGTTAAGTGTTCAAACCAAATGCAAGAACTAGCCAAATCACAGTACTTGTTACATAACTCAGAAAAAACTTAGATCCAAATATGCAACGTGGAAGAAACTTAAATTATATTCCATTTACATTCCTGTAACTGCTACTCCAAAGGACTAAACAGGCCTATTGGCTGTGGCAGGATATTTGCTTTTCAAAACATATTTCATGTAGTTAATATGAGCTTTGCTATGGAAACAGACAGGGACCTGAAGATATACAGGACACTTTCTGCTTTACTATTGACATAATTTAATTACTACCGTAGTAATTGTCTTAGTACAAGAAATGTTGATGCAAAAGAAATCCAGTTCTTCCATACTCATACGTGATTTCTGATTTTCTTGCTATAGCAAATAATTTATGCACACGCAAGCACAGCTGCCTGAATTAACTCTGAGTTATTTGCTTTGCAGATAACAACAGGAAGTATTCCAGTAAAGATGGCATTTGTAAAAATCTATCTTCCAGAACTGACCAGCAAAGACAACCCATTGATGTACCTAACTGCAGTCACCACAGATCAGGTGTAGAACTGAACCGTGTTTAGGGTGGTTAATCAGTACCATAAATATCAATTATCTCCCTGATGTTATTGCTTAGATTCAGAGAATTCATGCCCTTTCTCCTTCTCCCTTCCTCATAAAGGGAGGACCATGATGTCAGCAGTACACTAGCCTATTACTTAGCAGATGTGGAATATCTTTATGTCCACAGCTAACTTTTCATATGATTCTGGATCTCTTTATCTAGGTCCTTCTCCAAGTTCCCAGAAAGCTATAGTAAAAATGGAACTTTTAGATAAGGACAAACCCTTGAGGTCAGTCTAGGGGGGAAAAATTGCCGTAAGATCCATTTAATTCTGCCCAAACCCACATACAGTCTCTTAGATCCCTAAAGAATCCAGTATTATATAATTCATAATCTAGCCTTTCACAGCCACCGTGTTATCCCAGAAATACATATTATTATGATGACTATAAACTACCAAGTATGATATCATCCATTCTCATTCCTGCCATCTTTCCTAGGCCAGAGGTGTGACTTGTCAAGCTCAGATAAATCCACTTCAAATAGGAAAGAGACCTTATTCTGCATCTTTCACAAAAGAGAACTTAAGAGCTTCCAAAGAACTGGTGAGTAAGACTCAGGGCTGCAGTAATCAGGACAGGGATGCAGAGCCGATCATGACAAACCTATAGCCATACTTGTCAGGACTGCTGTGATGGGATATAATTCCTCATTCACTGTGCAGTTCAGCGTATGGATGTTCTCACACATACTGCATCTGCTTTAGATAGAAGAAAAAGTGCACATTCTTCACAGTCTGCAAGCACTTTGTTTGTATGCACAGAATGGTAAAGGCAAGGGCAAAAATGTCTGGATGTTAAAAGAATATTTTTAAACTGTATTTTTAATGCATGCTGTTGTCTCTCCTTGCTTTTTCCCCTGGAAGAACTGTAAGAATGTGAAGTGCAGTACAATCACATGCAAACTGGAAGACATCACGTTGAAGGGAGAGTACTTTGTGAATGTGTCCACCCAAATCTGGAATGGAACCTTTGCTGCTGTGAGTATCAAATGCATCTTCATGAAGGATCCAGTACTCAAGTATTTCTGAACTCCTGATATTTTTCAAAGTATAGTAAAGAGACCTTCCAATCTAGAAAGACTTTACATTTGTCCATGTGTTTTTTCAGATTGAAATCTTGAATCTAAAAGTAAAGTAGTGAGGCTGCATAATGGAGCCGATGAAAGTTTAGTCCAGCACAAAATCTGAGAAAATGCTGTGATAATGCAGTCTTCACAGCTGAAAAAAGCATTTCCTGTATCTGTTAAATTCATTCAAGGAGAACTACAGTTTCCACAAAACTCATCACAGGTCAGCAGAGTGCAGTATCATTTTAGCCTGTAAAATAATTGTGCTTTTACCTTTTGAGTGTTATAGCCTACATAGGGATCATTTAAAGTCACATCAAAATATTGAAACCCTATTAGTGCTGCCAGTTTTATTGGCTGTAGAAGATGTGGAAAACTTTCTTTTAATTGGGTTTTTTTGGTTGTATTAGAGTAGGTGTCAAGGAAACAGTCCTTGCTTAGAGACCTACAGGATGTTTAAAAATATCCATCAATAATATCTTGACTTTCCCATTTTAAATCACCACGTGTCCTCCAGGATATAACTCATCATGAGTTACTAGAGTTTTGAAATTAGACCATGTTTGCTTCTTAGCTAGGCAACCAACCAAACTGTCTTGGAGTCCTGGGTTTGCCTAAAGCACCAGGAACATGACGCAGTCTCCGTAGTTTGTCTGGCGAGTCTTATGGCAGGTACTGACATTTAACAGCTTGGCTGTTGTCAGTTTTAGCATTCAACTCGTAAAAGGAAAAGGTCAGGTTGATATTGTAAAGTGCATTATGCAAGTGTGCGACAAAAAGCACCTGTCTTTAGAGTTTGTATTTTTCAAATCAGCTGGGTCAAGACAATTTGTTAGTGCTGTCAGGTACTCAGAAGGAGGAGCCCTGAATAAAAGGTTGCTGCCCTCGCAAGAAAGTGAGTGGAAATAATTTGTTTACCACTGGCTGATGGGAAGAAAAGGTCATATGTCACAGTTTTCCTCGCATCTCCCATTTTGTTATTTTCTATTTAATTGTCAAAGTTCAGTGCAAATAATCTTGCAAGCACTCACTCAATAATCCACATCACCAGCCCTTTTATTTAATGGCAATCAGCTGTTGTCCTGGAAGGGGCTAGCAGGCTGCCATTATCTGCTAAGCAAAGCAAAGATGTGTTTAGGAATTGAGGTGCTTGGAATAGTGCTCAGGTGGGCTTCTAAACTTTCAGGTGTGGAGGATGGACCTCTTGGTCAGGTGGCCACAGTGCAGGGGTGCAATAACTTATTCTGCAGGGACAGTCAATTCAGTGTGTGTCAGCTGCTGTGGACCCATGGTTGCTCACATTTCCTATGTCAGCCCCATGGTACCTCGTCTTGCCACAGGGAAATGGCTGAGGAGGCAAATGATAGAGCAGGCAATGCATTTGGTTCAGCTGATGAGTTCTCCTGCGCTCCCATGAACCTGATGATGCTGTAGAAGAGTAGCAGTGAGCTGGCAGTGTCTGCACAGCCATGCTGTGCTCCTTGCAGCACATCCACCGAGGGAAGTGGGATCTGGCGCAAGGTCCTGTTTCAAATGGGAATTGGCTAAAGATTTTTATCATCTTCTCTGTAAGCCGAGCGAGCCATGTCAGAATTTGAGAAGTGGAGAGGAACACATAGTGATAGGAAAAAATTAATGGGGAAAAACAGAAGCACTGGATGGGATTGGGGTGGAGGGGAGTGAAAGAACATCCAGTTTCCATTTCTTTCAAAGTCCAGAGAGATATCCCCATCTGTCTTCTGTTGCTATTTCTCTTTCTCACTGTTATTTTACCCATCTCTTCTCTGCTAGCTGCAGTGACAGCTTTGAAATAACTATAAAAAGAGTTATATAAACAATTCCTTCTGTTTTGCTTGAACTGTGTATTAAATAAAAAGAAAAGCCAGTTCTCCAGTTTCATTGCTAAGTGTGGATTAGTGATACATTATTACTTTGATAGACATGTTCACTTGAGACAAATAAAAAAGATAATTTTCTTACTACTATGATTTTTTCCTGGTTCTGAAGTCTTCATTTCAAATCAAGACAATAATTTTAGGATGTCTACAGTCAAACTGATATTCCCTATAGCAGTGCTTTACAGTTGTTTAAATCTTCTCTTTCAGTTAACTTTCCAGACATTAGAACTCTCTGCAGAGGCAAAAATCGATACACATAACCCTGAGTTATTTATAATTGGAGAAAATACCCTAACTGTAAGTGATAGATAAGTATATTTTTTCAACTTCTCTCTCTTTTATTGTATTAAAGTAATAATATTTAATTTTCAGTGTTCTTTAGGAGTACATAGGAATTGGATTATGGTGAACTGATATATCCTTCCAAGTACATACAACCTCCCTTAAGTTACTAAAATGTTTTCATTTCAGCCAACTGCTATATAAAGCAGACCTAGTTAAAAACTGTAGATCTCAAATAGCTTGTAAAACTATCAGAAGAAGTCACTTAAAAACTTCTGAAATTCATATAGCTTCCTGTTACAAAGATCAAAATCTGGACTTGTTTCTGCAGGGGAATTAATTGTTGTAGATAATGAGCTCTGGGAAATATGTTTGCAAACCTGGTTCATAGTCTTACTTCTGTAAGCATATGTGGTTTGATGTTTCTAGACAAATGTTTGGCACAAGTCTCCTGAAAATATACTTAATCTCATTTGTAAAAGAATGTGCAATGTTTTTTGCATTTGGAATGGCTGTCATATGGACGATGTGGACACAGCTAATCTCAAGAAAAGTCTCCAAACCACTGCTTTATTAGTACAGAATTCTTTTCCCAAGCTTCCCATCTGCTATATACAAACACTAAAAAAACCACTTGAAGAATACAGTAGCAGTGTGGTAATAAAAAAAGATACTTTATTCTCTTGGTCTGTCTTGAGAGGAACACCCTTCCATTTGCAATATTAAGTTCAGATTTATATTTATGGGATTTAACAGTCGGTTTTATCCATAAAGGCCATTGAAGACAAAAGTGCAAATTAGTAAATGAATCAAATATCTGTGAGAAAGTGTAGCATAGTCTGTTCACAGGCATCAGAGAATCCATTTAAATATGTACAAAGGCAATTGTGGATTGATCTATCTTAAAGTGGCAATAAGAGCATTTTTAGTCATCGGTTTCTCATGGATCACTTCATATAAACCAAATGGGTTTAAATGGGTAATCAGGAAACCTCCAGTGCCAGAAGAGCAAAGGAAATATATATTTAGCTCTGGAAATAATGCCATATTTTTGAAAAAAAATTACATGCCTGTATTGAAGTGTTCTGAGTGCCTCAACTTTATGGCATAGTATTACTTCTGTTAGGAGATAAAACTTATTACTATACAATGCAAATATTCCAGGTTACTGCACAGGCTTTTTAGGTAGTTCATAAACTATGTATTACTAGGTATTTTCACACATTGGAAGCATGCTACTGCCAAATCCACGTTACCGGCAGTTCTGTTGGCAATTTCAGGAGAACCAGAATTTAATTATTCAAATGCCAGCTGACAAATAAAAGTTAATTCCTCAGCCAGCCATTGACACATGCAGCTGGGACTTTTACATCTTTGAGGCAGTGGCTGAACAGACGCTGAAAGTTATCTGCAAGGTTCCTAAGAAACACGGTGACTTTTGGTAATCAGCCAGCCTGAGCCTGACTTGATAGCCTATTGCCCTGTGAGAAGTCTTGGAAAATGTGCCATGTTGTATGGGTTCATTCTCTCTAGAGCACAGTTTGCTTTGACACTTCAGTGATGGAGGAAGTGTCAAGCACTGTATATACTTTTTGTCAGCCCAATAGCAATACCCAGTCTGCCCTTCACACTTCCATGGGAACAGGACAGTGCAGAGGTAACCTGAGCTTAGATGGGGGTGGTAGGATTCATCCAACTTAATATCTACATTTAGTCATCCACACTAGAGTCAGCCCTTCTATAAACCCTAATCCATAGAAAGAATAAGTATTTATGAAATTCATCTCATCAGAAAGATGATCTTCAAAATAACTAGGGTGAACTAGGCCCTAAAAGTGCCTATCCCCCTTTGGAAATCAAGAAACTATATTGAAAATATAACACTAGATGAGGTGAATCACAGTCATGGTGTCTTATTGACCACAGTTTAACTTCAAGGAAGGGACTTGTTCTTAGCCATCAATTTTCCTTTCCAACAGTGCCACTTCACCGTTAATGTAATTGAGAAAGCAGTGCTAGGCAAACTGCACATTCTTATGAAATTGGCTTTTTAGTCTGGATGAGCTGGGTTGTTGTTTAGCCAAATAAATGAATATTGCCTTGTGATGCTATGTGGGGAAGCTGCTTAGGTATTTCTGCGTAAAAGCTTTCAGATTTTTTCCAAGTTGGAAAGGACTGCCAGCTGGAGGACAGAATGTTAACCTGCTAGAATCATCATTATGGCCATTTGGTTAGAAACTACACAAAACCATCCTGCCTTGGTGAAATGAATACACATAGCCACACCTAGGACAACAGTGGAGCCTTCCAGTAGAAATTACTTAAATCACTGAGATGTCAGTCCACTGCAAATTTCCCAGAAAGCTTAAGATTAAATTACACCAGACTGCACCGAACAAGTAACCCTGAGAAAGTAAACTAATGTGACTTCTTCTATCATGTTTCAGGAAGAAAAAAAACCCTTCAGCTAAATGCACGTCACTCCAAGATTAGATCCAAAGATTTGACAGTTCATAAATATTACAGCAATGTCTCCCAGAGCAACTGTGTTATACATAATTATGTATTTGGTTACACCTAATCCAACTAGATAGGGTATCACCTGAAAACTAAGTTTCAGACAACATATGCTGTTCTGGAGGCTCTCTGGTATTGCTTGTAGTTCAGGAAGTGTAGGTGTGCAAGAAGGTGTGCCTGTTTGGCCCATGCATCTCACAGCAAATTCATACGTTTTATTCAGGAGAACACAGATTAACATGAGATCTATCGAGTTGTTAATGGTTTCACAGAGGGTAGGAACAGCAGGAAAAAGAAACAGAGGTCCCCGCCCAGCAGGAGGGTTGAAATTTCAGCAGGTGCAGGGAGAGTGATGGTGTCTGGCTTCAGTGATTAGTGCTGCCTCCTACAGCTGCCGACCACAGATAAGGGGCCCTGACAATGCTTGGTGGAAAGCAGTTCTTCTCCAGCTGACATGGGAGAAGGCTGTTTTGAACAGATGGGTCTGCACACCAGGCTATTACCCGCCTCACATAAGCATGTTTGCTTTACATACTGATGGTGTGTCTGCGGACTGTGGGGACAACTCTGAAAGGCCTTCTATTACTGGAGATGCAGAAAACTGACAGGAGAAGATTGGTTCTCTGCCTGTTGTGTATGGCCAAGCGTGATGAGGGCCCCTGATCTTTAATTGGCACTGCTGTGTGCCATGGTGGTGCAACCAGGTACCCATAGACACTGGTGAAGGCTTGGTGTGTTCCAGTCATTGATCCTGGAATCTTTGGTTTACAAATCCTACTCTATATGCAGTTAACATTAACACCTAACACCGAACCTCTCTGCTTTCAGATCCCAGTTACAATAATGAAGCCAGACGAAAAAGCTGAGGTACCAGTAGGTGTTGTGATTGGCAGTATATTGGCTGGACTCCTCTTGCTGTTAGTGTTGGTTGCTGTTTTGTGGAAGGTAAGTAGGTGTTCATATTCTTAAACTGAAATATCCCTTAAACAGAAAGGGATAAATACATTTGGACTATTTGCATTGGAATGTCTCTTCTCTGGTGTGGAACAAAACACATATGCCGTTTGGTGGTATGAATAACACTGCATTGACATTGCGTCCTTGGTGGGAGCATTTACAAGGCTTTATGAGTCCCCATAAGAAACTGGCAATACAAAGATTATAAATGAGTTTCCAGTCATTCAAAACAGGGACTGTTTTCTTTTGGACACTGACTGCCTCCTTCCTTAATACCCCTGCTGGGCTCTGAATGCCAATGATATTCCTAGTTGACAAGGCTGGGGATTAAAAGGAGGGAGAGGATGTACACTGAACAGACAGAACAGGAGAACAGAAAAAGGACAAAGGCAAAAAGTCATTTACAAAGGATACCTAGATTAAGGGGAGAGGGAAGTTTTCCTGCATGCCAGAGCATTGGTGTTTGAAGGGTTCCTTGGCAGACCAAGGATGCATGGAGAGGTCTGTATCTTGGCAGAGAGACAAATGGCTAATCAGCACTGTTATTTTGGCATTAAGTTGCACCAGGCAGGAATTTAGGGCCCAGTTCCTTTCATTTTAGAGGCAGGAATTGTCCACAAATCAAAACTCTGTAGTGTGTACCTGCACACACGTACATTTCTACCATCACACTATTTAGCTTAGCTGGGAAATTAACTATCAATGACTGACTGCAATGTGGTGTTATTTTAATACTTCCACAGCTTGGCTTCTTCAAGAGACAGTATGAGAAAATGACACAGGATATAGAAGATGTCGATGAAATCGCAGAACTCACAAAGGACAAAGACTGAAGAATATGAGTTATGTGGATAAAGAGGAGATCTGAGCCACCAACAGTAGTTGTGATCCAGTCAGTTCTTCAGCTGGAGTGCCTTAAAGCTTAGTAACATTTAAACATTTTTAATGAAAGTGTCTTTATAGATGAAAATATTTTACAGATTCTACTCTATTATAAGAGTAACTGCAGGACAGTTTGGTTTTTTTCAAAAATGATTTATAGTGCCTTTTCTTGTAAACTTTTGCCTTTCAAACAAACTTAGCCCTTAGAACTGGCAGGTCCGGAGTTTACAGTAACATATTGTGCCAGCAGCCCTTCTCTTGATCCACTGCAGAGTGAAACAGAACAATTTATTTCAGTTTATTGTGGAACAGCATCAGTTCGTAATTCAGTTGACAAGTACCATATGTGTAAAGGACATTTTCTATTAAGTTGATGATGAATGTGTGGTGAATAGTGCTTCCAGACTGAGAGAAGAAAATTCATTTTTTCATTGACTAGCTCCATCCTTATTGTTTTAGAAAAATAATTTCCACCAGCGAACCTTTGTCTTAACTAATCTATAAAGTGGGAACTGTGTATGGAGATGTCTGTCTGGGTGCTACAGGACAACTGGTTGGGAAAAGTGTTCCAAAAGTTCACCATGTTTCTTGCACTAGGGTCACAACTAAACTACTGAAGTACATTGTTTTGGGAAAATACTTCCAAATGGTATGTATAACTGCCTTCTACGTACTTTCTCTCTGAGAAGAAAATACGAATTTCATAATCACTTACAGCATGTTCTCTGCAGTGTTATGACTGGTTTTCAGATTTCCTCTTGAGAAGCACTACCACTACTGTTACACTGGGCTTTACACTTTTGGTCCCTCTTGAAATCAGCTTGGTTTTTCATATAAATAGAGAACACAGTCAAGATCTTGACTTTAATTCTGTACTGAAAGATTTTGCAAGAGCATAAAGTGAAGGGGATAGATGATTGAGGAATTATGCACGTTACAAAAGGGGATAGTGAAGATCTAAGCTCTGTAAAATGTTTACTGCACTTATTTCTTTAGCATCTCAGTGCCCTCCAGGAGACCAAAGTTCAGTACGACCTCCTTACCTGTCACATTTTGTTTGGTCCCATCTGTTCATGTCTTGATGAAGTTAACTTATGTTTTATACAGTGAAGTACTGTAGTGCTCTGGAAGGAGCTCTAAGCACAACACTTGGGTGACTTTGTGTTGGTTACACACCTCAAGTTTATCACATGCTGTTATGCTGCCTGCTTTTAATGAGAGCTTGGTCTTAAAAAAGGCCCATGCCATTAAGACTGGAAACAGTCAGGGGAATTGGCCTTTTGGCTGCCTTTCATGGCTTCCATGGCTGGCAGTTATGCTTATAATTGATTATGAGAGATGATGTGTGTGTTGTCCTTATGTATGCTGCCATGCAAGTGAGATTGTTTCCAACTCAAGGTGATTTACTTGAAGAGCAAAACATTCAAATGTGCCTAACTGAGAACCCAAAGTCATGTTTTCTTTCCCCCAAGCTGGATTGTAATTATGCTTAGGCACCTTTCCATTATTTTCTGAGGGACGAAGCTTGAGCACGTTTGAAAGTTTTACTCAGTCTTTTTTAATCAGTAATCAGCCAGAAGCCAACCATCTCTTTGGCAAGTAACAACTTCGTTTGTAGCAACAGCTGGATTGTGCTCAGTGTAGTTTTATATGTGTTTTGGATTTATTTTGTATCTATGAAATGTTATGTTTTGGGGTGGGCTTTTGTTATTTTAACATTCTGAAAAACAATCCAGATTCTGATCCTGATTGTCAAACAAGATTCTTGCCATCAGTGGAGTCTGTGACCAAAATAATTACTTTAAAAAAAAAACAAAAAAAAAGGTAGCAATTGCATAAATCTAAAGAATAAGCTCCTGACTTGTAATTATAAACCTTGGGGGCAAATGCTCTGAAAGTAAAGATAAAAATTTGTTTGCCTCAGTTCTTGTATGAACTTGTGCAGAAGAAAATAAACCCTACACCCACACATGTGGGAAGCTCCTACTTAACCAAGGTCATGCACTCCAGGGCAGAGGGGGAATTTCACAATGCAGCAGATGGCAGCATCTTTCATTTCTGGTGCTGTCTGCAAGGGAAATTCAGGCATTCAGCCAGATTTCCTTGTTCCTCCTTCAGTGGGAGGTACAGGTCAATATCCGACATACAACTTCTTTGGGGATTTAACAGTTTATCAATCAGGTAGCAGTGATTCAATTCACTAGTCTTCACTGGGTTTTGTTTTGACCCAGGCAAAAGGATGTCCCCCTCCAGCCTGGACACAATACTCTTTTCCAAAATAAAGGGAAGGCATAGCAATGGGTAAGGTTTTTGTATCCTAACCACTTCAAGTTACTAGTTTATTTTTCTTTTATAATTAACACTTAAATGGCTAATTCAGTTTTTTTAATGGGTGAGTCTATTGCACTTTTAAGTTGGCACAGCCGCAAATAATACTGGAAATATTATGTATATTTTGTGTTGTGTGCAAGGGGTTTTTTTAAGTTTACTTTGTAAAACAGCATGTTTTAAATATTTGGAAATGTTGAGCTTCAGCATGTGCTTCTGTTTGTGCTTGCAGCAAGAAAAGTCAGCAATACCTTCAAGAAACTCAAGTTCCATCTGATTCTGGTCTTGAAATCTAGCTGCTGATTTCTTGAAGTACTGGAATCAAGTCCAAAATCAGAGTTGGTTTCATATGAGCCTATGTATAGATTTGGGATGTACAAGAGAGTTTATAATCAAGTTGCCTTCTGAAAGCTAGCATGTAAGCTCTATGGGAGCAGGGACTGTATCACTGTGGTGCCTATCTGAGGGCCTAACAGCGTTACTGCAATAAAACCAAGACTACTGCTGAACACAGACTCATTTATTTTTAAACAGCACCCTAAAGAGAAGCAATGCTGCTGGAAAAAAGCACTGCATAAAATGATGCCAAGTATGTCTTTGTTCCAGTAGCATATGGTGAGAACTCCAAGGGGATGACTCTTATAGGTATACAAAGAAGCTGCACTTGGAAGTCTTGTAGATCATCATCAGGAGTGTGACACTACCAGTAAGCTATATTGTAGTGTAAGTCAGTTCACATTAGTGAAAAATATTTGAATAGCTCTACCTGAATAGTTGGTGTTAAAACATTGCCATGGCCAGGCCTTCCTATAAACATGAGATTATCTTCAATGGCATCTAAAATTAAACGATACTTTGCCAGTCTCATGCTCTGCACTTTATGCTATTAACAGAACTGGTCAGCAGTAGCATGTCCTGACTCTGCCTCTGGCTACTCTTGGCCATATGTTGGAAAAGCTGAACTCAGTTCTTCAGTAGGCAATGTGGGAAAGGAAAAAGGGGAGGAATTTGACTGTGAATAGAAAGATGGTAGGAATACATTAATGCCAGTAACTACGACCTGAAAAGCACCCATTTTCACAGAGCTTTTTATTTCCACTTCAGCTCCTCCATACTTTTAACAGTGGTACATAAACATTCAGGTAGGCTACGAGTTTTAATGCTTCCATAATACTATACCAGATGAACCTGATTTTTAAAGTCCAAAACTTCATCTTGCACCAAGTCTCAGTGTTTTGCAGAATTAAAAGCCAGATTCTTTATATACTGATTTGTGTATGTGGTGGGTTCAGCTGGGGTAGAGTTAGTTTTCTTAACAGTAGCTGGTATGGGGCTGTGTTTTGAATTTGTGCTGGAAACAGGGTTGATAACACAGAGATGTTTTAGCACAGGGATGTTGATACCACAGATGAGTTTTAGCAGTGCTCACACAGGGTTGAGGCCTTTTCTGCTTGTCAACCCAGCCCACCAGCAAGGAGGCTAGTGGTGCAGAAGAATTTGGAGGGGACACAGCCAGGACAGCTGACCTCAACTGACCAAAGGGGTATTTCATCCCATATGGCATCACACTCAGCAGATAAAGCTGGGGGAAGAAGGAAGAAGAGGGGATGTTCAGAGCAGTGGTGTTTGTCTTACTCATTATGGAGCGCTGCTTTCATGGGGATGGCTGCAGCTGCCTGCCAATGGAAGTGGTGAATTAATCTCTTGGTTTGCTTTGCTTGCATGAGCGACTTTTGCTTTCCCTATTAATCTGTCTTTCTCTCAATTCACGAGATTTCTCACTTTTTAGTCTTACTATTCTCTCCCCCATCCCACAGGAGGAGAGTGAGCAAGTGGCTGGTGGGGCTGAGCTGCTGGCTGGTGTTAAAGGACAAAAGGGTATTACCCTTCATATCTAAAAGTGAGCTACAACAATAGCTCACAAATTAAAGACTTAAGAAAATGAAGGTGTGAAAATGCATCTCAAAATCTATAGCTAACTGCCTTAACTTTTTATTGCCTTTAAAGGCAATTAAGTGTACATTTGGACAGCCTCAGAAAAGTTGAGTCCGATCTTTTAAGTTAACCTTCCTGTTCTCATTTATGTTCGACTACTTGTGTGTGATCACAGGCTTTGGTATACTAGCAGTTTTAAAAATGCATTTGCCTCTTACAGTAGTCAATATGAAGCTTTTAAAAGACAACTGCTATAAAGACAGATCAGCATCCTAATTTTTGTAACACTTGATAAGATCAAATTTTATGATTTGTTTGTTTTTCAAAAAACAGGCCCAAGGTACTTAAAGAAATTGGTCATTTATAGTCATCAGCCTATTCTGAACACTCCACAGGACACTTAATGGAGAGGCTCAAGATTAAGCATTTTAAGGGGCAAAGGGCAGCACTGTCTGCTTTTACAGACACTTTGTTAATAATTACACTTAGCAGTTCTTTCGTTTTAATGTTTTTGAAGGAGCAAATGAATGTGTTAAGTCTATAAAACTACAAATTACTTGAGCAGCTGTGGGAAAAGTGAGCCGAGAGAAAGGCCAAAAATTTACTTTCAAGTCGAGCAATCTAAAGGTTTCCTTCCTGAATGAGGCAGTGGCACTTTCATGAGCAAAAGCCGAAGCGAGTCCCAGCACAGCCAGCACCTGAGCGGGCCGGGAGCTGCTCCTCCCGCACAGCCATCTCTCGGCTGCCATCTCCTGGGTTTGCTCCTTATAACACAGCCCCCTTCCCTCCCCCTACCCGGTTCTTCCATGACAATCAGCTACTGTTTTCATCATAGGCATCAGGCTGAGCTTCTCTTGACAACAGAGTAGAATGATCGAAATCAAGAAAGGAAACTCTTAAAATTAAGCAATGCGGGTACATGGATGTTCAGCCAATGGGCTGGATCAGTATATTCAAATATTGCCAGCCAAGACTAAGATTATATTTTGAGGACAAGTTCTTACT
>NW_008673220.1:37065-37359 GCF_000695815.1 Acanthisitta chloris
GCCCTCATCTGGCAGATCACTACAGGAACCACGTGATAACCCTCTGGTCTACAGCATTTGTTCCTGGGAACATCTCTCTGTACCAAAGCCACCAATGTGACTCAGCTGGAAGAGCCATGGAGGGGTGGGATTACCTTCCCCTATAGACAAGGCAGAGAAATAGCTGGACTCATTCCAGAAAGCTGGGACTTCATTGTATATTGATCTGCAGCTGTCTATCATCCCACTCAATGGACCTCACCAGAACTCAGAGCAGCCCTCATCGAGCAGCATAGTCCTGCATGTGTGGACATC
>NW_008673220.1:37397-48645 GCF_000695815.1 Acanthisitta chloris
TGGGATTCATACCCTGGCCTGGAAATTTGGAAACACTTGTGTCACTCCAGACACAGCCTTAGACAGCTATCTTAGAACACAGGAATCTGCCCTCTTACAATATTGGCCTAGCAGAGAGGGTAGCCCTACAGAGGGAGCCGGAGTATGGATTTAAATTTCAGCAAGATACATTTTACCTCTAATTATGCACACCATCCCTCCTAGAGGCATTTCCATTTCGCTTTTAGACGCCAGATGAAGAACCCAAAGTTACACAAGACCGATAAATCATTGTTCCAGAACAAAGCAGTACTTGCCTCATGCACAGCTAGGGACACAAAATGACATTTCATTGTTTTTACCATGGCAGCATACACACATTGTAACACTCAGCTGTGAGTCAGTACAACATCTCTTCCATTCATTGTTCCTGGGCACTGTGGGGAAGTACACAATTATTCTTTCTCTTCTTTTCTGCACCCTCCTTCCCAGCTGCACTGCTGATGGGGAAGGTGCACTTAAGGTCACCCCAGAGAAATCTTGCAGGAGATTGCCTGACTGGAGAGGCACTTAGTGCAACACCATAATTGCCCCTGATCACAGGGTCCCAAGTAGAACTTCACTGTTCTAAATACTACTGTATTTCTGTATCAGAGCACAGCACCGTTACGCAAACATTGCATAAGTTTTATTTCATTAATAAACCATCCTCTCTAGGACAAGCTAAACATTTATTTTTGTTAAATTAATACATTAATCCGTTGCATGGGAACAGCAAACATGAACATGGAAAAATGAACACCAAAAATGGGGAAATTCATGTATTCCTTTCTCTTCTAAAGAGAAAAAGAATTATTTGACAGACGAAGAGATCTGTACTGAGGATTCTGTACAACTCAGGGTAAAAGTGATATTCGAACAGCAGAGGGCTTCTCTCCAACCTCCAAAACAATCTTGAACTTGCTCAGCTCTGCCTAGATAATAGGGCCCACATGGTTTGGAGGGTGTGTATATGTAAGCACGCAAGGCGCAGCTGCTGTCCTGCAATGGAAGGACTCACTTCCACTAAGGAAAGTGCACCAGTAAGTTAATAAGCAGAGTTTAACTATGTTTCTGCCTGAAGTTTTATGTTTCATTATTGTTTACTTAATTCAGATCCAATAACTAAGTATTAAAATTGATTGAAATCCCTGGGGGAAAAAAGATCATCACCTACTTTTGTTTTACTTTATGCAGCTAACAGCTGTTTGTAGATTTTTACTGCAGACACAATGAAATGGGTGAGATAGCTGAGGCTTCACTGGTGTGTGATATAACGATCATAAAATCATAGAACAGTTTGAGTGGGAAGGGACCTCATAGATCATCCAGTTCCAACCCTCCTGCAATGGTCAGGGACACTTTCCACTTGACCAGGTTACTCAGAGCCCCATCCAACCTAGCCTTGAACAGTGCCAGGGATTGGGCAGCCACAACTTCTCCGGGCAACCAGTTCCAGTACCCTACTACCCTCATACTACAGAACTTCTTCCATATACCTACCTAATCTAAACCTACCCTCCCTTCAATTTAAAGCCATTCCCACATGCCCTTGTGAAAAGACCTTGTCCAACCTTCTTGTAAGCCCCCTTTAGGTACTGGAATGTGCTGTAATGTCTCCCTGGAGCCTTCTCCAAGCTGAACAACCCCAGCTCTCAGATTGTCTTCATAGCAGAGGAGTGCCAGTCCTTTGATCAATTTAGTGGCCCTCCTCTGGACTCCTTCCAACAGGTCAATGTCTTTGTTGTGTTGGGTGCTCCAGAATTGGATGCAGCACTCCAGATGGGGTATCACAAGAGCAGAGTCACACAATCACCTCCTTTGACCTGCTGGCCACACTGCTTTTGATGCAGCCTAGGATGTGGTTGGCTTTCTGGGTTGCGAGCACGCATTGCTGGGTCATATTGAGATTTTTGTCCACAAACACCACAAAGTCTTTCTCCCCAGGGCTAGTCTTGATCCATTCTCCACCCACACTGTACTTGTGCTTGGGATTGCACCAACTCAGGAGCATGACCTTGCACCTGGGTGATATATAACTATATATTATGTACGATCTACAACTTGAGCAAATCATTTTATGTTACCTTGTTTCCCTTCCTTTTTGTCTATATTGTCTACATTGATCATGATGACTAGATAAAATTGCCTCTCAGCTTTAGTAAAAATGTCATACACAATGGAATCTTGAACTCCCAGCATCTAAATACTATCATGGCACAGTACACTAACATAAATAAAATTATCCTACTTGGATAGGCAGCCCATTGTTTCCAGTGGAAGCACAGGCATATTATGTCAGTTGGTTTAACTAGGGTTCAAAACAGCAACAAGGGAAAAACTGTATAAAAATCAAACCATAAGTGTGAATATAAATGCATAAATGAACTGCAAAAAGTTCAATAGACTCTCTTTTCTTTGAAAAAGTACTCCATTTTGATGACTTTTAATCCTAACACATTTAAAGTCCAATTACTAAAATTAACTACACTATAGTTTCTATTTGTAATAATAGCTGGTTTGTTTTTTTTCTCCCTGCAGCACCATACAACTACACAGCCAAGAAATCACCTTAAAAATTAATCATGTCTAGACATCATTGAGTAGTTACAGGTTGGCATGTTACTGCTAATGCAAGTTTGTTGCTGGTAAGAGTATTAGATCTAACTTTGAATCAAGGTCTGTCCATATTTTTTTAATGCAATGGAGTTGTAATATCAGCTGCACAGTAAAAATATTTCTGTGAGACAGAGCTACTGGAATGTAACCACTACTAAAAAGTTAATAACTCTGGGGTATAGTTTATATTTTCTCCTCTGTCTGTACTGAAATACTTCATCTACTTCAAGTAGCTTTCATGTTACAAGAATGTCAAGATAGTATGAAGCTTGCAAACTGATTCTACAGTCATATAAAATTAAAACTCTCTAGACTTTTTTTAAGATTAAAAAATATGCAATTGTCCTGCGGTGACCTCTCATGCAGACAGAGAATACAGACTGCCAATATAAAGGCATTAAAGCAGTATATATCAGAGAGTAGTCTAAACACCTTGCAACCAAGAATTTTAGGGAAGACTGTTTTAAAAACTGACTTCATGTTGAAATACACAGAGCTGATTTCAAAGGAGAGTCAAGAACACTTAAAAACCCTAATTAATACTCATTCATTTCACTCAGTCCACATTAAATGAGATTGAGATGTCTATTACAACTGTTTTGACACACACAGATACTCTGTATAAACATGACAGGTAAATATGCTCATTATGAACAGTAAGACTTTATTTTTGAAAGAGTACAGTTACTTTTCTGAATTTGCCCAAAAGCATTCCTTGTTTTCTTTCCAAGAATATTCATCCTCATAAATCTCCTGCAAATATAAACAAAGAATAGGAAATATTATGGGAGTATATATATATATACTCCCATATATACAGCCACAAGCCAGGCCACATAATTCAACAGCCATCCTGCTATTATTTACTGATCACAACAGGACTACACAGAACTTGGTTAGCAAGCAGGAAACAGGGCAGCACCCTTAGAACATACTGACTTTGCTGAACTTCAGGCTGATCAGCATTAGATTTAAAAGAGCCCATCTACACTAAGCCAGTTCAACAAAGAGATTAGAAGAAATGATGTAAAAGGTATAAAGAGCACTCATGTTGCCATGTAAACCTACTGTACCACCTTTTTTTAGGAGAGTATTTAAATGTATACAAAATGTCACTATTAAAAAATAAATACGACATCAATACACAAAATACTGCCCAGCAGCAGTCCAGTTCTATGCAGCAAATTCAGCAGGGCTCTGAGTCCCTAATTATTTGTTCTGAGACAACAGAACTCCAGTCTCTAGAAAGGTGTCATAAACATGGAGTAGAGTGGAGAACATCACTGTTAACCACATGCCAAGTGCTGCCTAGGAGAGGAGGCAGAGGTAACAATCATTACTTGCATGCGACACTGTGGATATACAATGAGGCTCTTTCTACACCTGGGCTGGATTCTCAACCCACTGTTGTGTGCCCATACTAGCTTATGGATCTGTGCTCATCCCTTCATTGTGTGCTGTAGTTTACTGCTTTGTGCTTTCTCAAGGCCACAGGGATGACAGGATAGAGAAAGGCAAGACATGCTGCTTTTACAACTGCAGTGCTGTCCAAAGCAAAGCTGACTCAAAGTTCTTACACAAGCCTGTGCAGAACTCAGTTTTGCTACTCAAAAGAGGAGACTCAGGGCTCTTTCACTTAGACCACAGGATGGCTTCAAAAGGAAGAGGAGCTGGATGATACAGGACGAGAAGCGCCTTCCAGGTGCTCTGCCTATGAGATATGGGCCTGGCTACATTAGAGGAAATTCACTGGTGCTAGACATTGACAACCCATCAAGAGCAACTGCTGCCTGTAATGCTTTTTAGACAGCCCAGATGTCTAAGACTAGGATAAGCCTAAATTCAATTTTGTCCCCAAACATACCTTTTTCCATATTGGAACAGATGCTTTTAAGGTATTGATGCAGTACATTACAGCTTCAAGGGATTCTGCTCTGTGTGGAGAGGAGACTGCAATAATTACACTTGCTTCAGTTATTGGAACCACACTAGGGAGAGAAGAGGAACAGCAGCTTCAGCTAAGGCTTAACACCAAGAGCACCCAAAAGTTGTGGCCATGTCACGTCAGTATTCTGGCCACATGCTCTCCTGACTCATTCATACTGAGCAAGTGTCAAACCATGTCCAAAAGATTATACACTTTTTAAAAGAAAGAAAACCACAACCAAAATCAGTACCAGATGTTAGAATTCCACACTAGAATAAATAAACCCACCAGACACAGCCTTTTTTACTTCCATTCTTTCTTTTTTTAAAAAATTAAGCCTATGGAATTAAGAGGGGGAAATTGTTAGCTTGCAACAATGCATAGGAAACTCACTGGAAACTAGCTTAATAATGAACAATAACAAGTTAGAACAGCCAGTTCTTATCTGAAAACCAAAGAAATCATCTCAGGTTGCACAAGAATTTGTGAAGGAAGAAATTAAGTGCCTCAAACCATGCAGATTCTGCAATGAAACTTAATTTTTGATAAATTCTGATTTAAAATTCTGAAGTTTCCTACTCAGTGTGTTGTTTTCCAAACTTAACAGGAGTAGCACAAGGTTTTATTTTGCTCCTCACAATGGTACTATTCCCAACCCTCCCTCTGCATTAAAGACTCCTCCAGCAAACAGTTCACAAGAAGAAATCTCACACCTTAAATGCTTGAGCTATCTTCAAGAATACCACTCTCTCTGTTGACTACAGGGGAAAACTAAGGAAACTACTCCTCAGACCTAACATATTGCCCTTTGCATTCACCTCCTAAGTTCCCTCTGCTGAGAGAAAAGGAAACAAGCATTTACAACAGACTCTGCAAATCTTGCTAGCTTCAGTGGAAATCTGATGAACAGTGAAGACTCAAGAGTATGTCAGACACTAGTACCCAATGCTTTGAACCCAACAGAAAGTGCTTATCCAAAACTCCAGGAACAAAAGGAGGTTCTCTCGTAAACATGGCTGGCAATTATTATGCATCTTACCTCCCCATAGCCTAAGCTATCAGATTTTTTATGGCATAAAAATTGACTTAAATCTGACAATAAGGACATTCTGCAGCACCTCAATAGAAGAGAAAAAAGAAAGTGCTGCCAACTTCGTATCCTTAAAAAAAAAAAAAAAAGACTAAACAAACCACCAGCCTCCCTTTCCCTGGAATGAAATCTCAATCCCTTCTTCCCACTTTCAAACCATCACAGTAGCATCAAGGATCCTGCAAGGCTAAATGTGGATGCCAGCAAACACTACCAATACACACATTTTTGCATAACCAGTTTTTGAAACTTGGCTCCACAGCAGGAGCTTGATTCTGCAGTCAGCTTTGCTGCACTACAGGTTCTAAATGCTCCTGCAGGTCCTGCAACCACGTAAGCACAGTCATGCACCAGACAAGGATTAAGACTGCACTTGCAGAAAGATGGTGTCTGAACATACATACCCAAGTCTATGGTGCACTGCAATGTGTTTGACTGAAGGCCATTTCTGTCTGACATCTGTGCAGATTTTCTTTATTTCAGTCTCTGCCATTGAAGTATATGCTTCATATTCTAAGTGAATCACTTTTTTTCCTTCAAAATTATTTCTTGTAGTACCTAAATAAAAAATTATGTAATGACCAAAAGCAATGAGCAAATAAATATATTGTATCTTTAGAATATATATATTTATTATGTAATAACATATAATATACTGAGTAAAACCTAGGATCTCTTGCTATGGTCAAGGTCAGCACTGTGCAGATGTAAACAGCTTCCCCTAATCACAGCTGCATAAAGAGATTATTTGAACAAGATTAATCTTTAATATGAAAGGAAGAATTTAGTTCACACATTATACAAGCCTGCATTTTGTAATGCCCCAAGGTTGGGACATCTTCTGTGGTAACTCCTAAGGTGCTATTATTGCACTTGCCTATGCAATTTTTAAATGCTCGGTATTTAGGAGCCCAGTAGCACTAAGGTTTAAGCACAAAGGTATTTCAGATGTGTACCACGTCCTTTAAGCACAGGACAGAGCTATTGCCTTTACCTTCATCAGCCCAAGGGTAAAACACTACTTCACTTTCAACCAAGACCTGAGTTGCAGGACTTTTCACAAAGGTGTGGACATATGGTTTGCATAGCCATAACATCCTGTTTCCCACCTTGAACAAGCTGTGTCCAAGGAGATATGAGAACACACCCTAAGCAGTTCTGTACTCCAGAGCTGCTGTTCTATTCAGTCCTATGATAGCCATACCAGCAAGAAAGCTTCTCACCACTTTATCCCAGTGCAGCTGTTTAAGAGGTGCCATAATCTTGCTGTAATAATTCGGAATACATTTCCTAAACATCCTGGGTTCAGACCAGGAATTGACTTATTTGAGAAGCACAAGTCTGGGATGTGGACAAGCTAGGTTCCATTTATTAGACTATTAACACACCCAGAGATCCAGCTCATAAATATTAAACTCACCAATAAAGAGAGACACTGCCCCACAGCATGGTGAAACAACCAGCTCTGACACTTCATCTACAGACAGCTTTTCAGACTTGAGCTTGATAAAATCTTTTGGCACATCTTCATTTTCATCCATATTTCACTAGAAAAGTTGAAACCAAACAGACTCTGTTGTTGTTTCTGGAGATACTAACATGGGCTGACTGCTTTTTACCGAGTGCTGATGCCCCAATTTATGCAGAAAACATGCACCATCTATTTCCCCAAGGGACTAGTCTCCATCTCAAATTTACTTCTCAGCAGTCTGAGATTATGAACTGCAAATATCAAGCATGTCTTTCAATGCATTCATGTTCCTTTCTGATAGGAAAGTCTGGTACAATAGGACAAGACTGTAACTAGCCTAAGGCCCTAGTTTAACAGTACAATCAACCAGCATGGATCACTGTGTAGCGCTAGTGAATCTGTGGTGAGATTGTCGGCCCCTCATGCTTATTTTATCCTGAAATACAACAATTTAAAACAGAGATCTCTGATAAACATGGATTAGAGTTCTAATCCTAAAGCTGGATATGCTGTCCAGGACACTCAGGACCTCATGCTATCAGTCTCGGTCACACAGGAGACTAACTTTACCAGCCATCATATCACCTAAGAATGAGGAGAAAAAAGTATTTTCCACAGCAGCAGTGAAAAAAGCTGCAGTAACTACATGGACTGGCACTTGAAAGCAGACGAAGAAATGAAGCTATTCTAAGGACACCTGTTCTTTTAACACCAACAAAATAGTTTTAAGCAGCAATTATTTTTTCTGTATTATCTTTTCTGTCAAAAAGTGCTAGGCGGTTTTTCATTATTATACTATTTAGGCAAGCCAAGTATCTATGGATAGCGAGAAACAACCACAGAAGAGTAACAAAACCTACAACCCAAATTCAGAACAATGCCTGACCTCTCTGGCAATTGTCTTCCATTTACTGCATACGTGTTAATCATTTACTGGTGCATTGGCTTATAGTTTCTGGTCAGCACAGCTATATTCTCCAGATGTAAACACAAGTCAGGCTTTCTCAAAAGAGTACTGGGGTGGAAGGAGAGAATTGCAAAAATGCAAACAAACTCCCGGAACAAAAAAAAAAAAAAAAAAAAAAAAAAAAAAAGAAAGAAAGAGGTTATTGGAACATTATACAGAATTCATGAGATATTTTCACACATGGTTACACTCCAGGGGAAGCTAAGCAATAAGTGATACCTACCTAACAGAATCTGGTCAGGTTCAGCCTCCACTGATTGGTGGAATGATGGCAACCTCGTCTCCAGGTTGCAGGACCAAGAGCTGATCTCCGAGAAGCACGTACTCCTGCCGAACAGCAAAAACCACTTGATCCCGGATGACAGCAAGCCTGAGGGGGATTGGCAGGAGCACAAATAGGTTTCAAAATAGAGTGTTTGCCTTTAACCATGAGATTTCATTAAACAACAAACTGGTGCACAGTCTAGGGCAGCTGAGGTCAAAACCACTGACACTTATGCAATTCTGCTTCCAAAACACTGTCAAAACGACAACACCCACCTCCTACTCTCAGACTTTCTCACAGTGGCTAAGGAGAAACCAACCCAGTACAATCTTCATCAATCAGGAACTGGATTTGTCATAGGCCTATACCAGAACAAACTTCAGCATCTTCTAATACAGAAGCAGGTAACTCAAGAGGTAGCAACCATACAATCCGTGATTAGGAGATACTGTCCTGGAAGTCTGGCTGGACTGGAGCAATTCTCTTACACACCAAGAAGCACTGTGCAATGCTATTCATTAGATCCAGTGAAGATTCAGTGGTCAAACAGTTGCTCTGGTTGTGTGTGCTCAGAGTCTATGAGTTTATTTGGTCTTTTGTACTTACAGGTCTGAAATCTGCTATTGATAAAGAGCAGCCAGAGAACTAAGAGGGCAGATGTGATGCATCTTCTGGCAGACCGTCTGTATATTTTTTTATTTCACATCTGTGAGATGCTGCTGTGAGAGTCCACAGCTCTGGATATCATGAAGTAGGGAGTCACTTTCATGACTAAGTGCAATTACACAACAAGCGTGAGGGCAAAGGCAGGAGGACACCAGGCAAAGAATGCCAACATTTTACTCAAGAAGGTGCAGGAATGATAACTGCTATTGTTTGAGACTACAAAATCTGGCACAACCAGCACAAAGCTATATTGCCTAGAAACAAGGAACCATGCCAAAAGAGTACAAGTAAAAATCATCTTATTTCCTACCACCTAGATAGACAGAAGTACGCAAGACACAGGCTGAGCAAAACACAGTAGCACTGACTCAGAGAGTAGACTGAAGGGAGGGACTGTATGAAAGTAAAGCAAACCACTGAAGAACTGCGCACAACCATGAAACTTTAGTGCCCATTAGAAGAACAGGCTCTAATTAATGTCACTTGTAAGCTAATTCATTGGGGAAAATGGGTGGAACAGAAGAGAACTGTCAAGTACGCTCAAGTTACAGTCTGAATATCCATTAGCAATGTGAATAGAAGTCTGTGGTCAATGCCCTACAATTATATTGAGTTTTTCCAGAGAAGCTAGGAACAGAAGCATTTTCCAAGAAGGACGCTGTGAAGTAACTGCACATGTAAAATATACTGCCCCAAGTCATCATTCATAAAAGGACAAAGTTGACAAACCATGGCAAGCCGACTAACGGTGCTGCTGCTGCTTCTGACACAGAAGAATAGGCTGCAAAGTAAAATACACACATTCCCTACTGCCTCCTCCCCTCAATTCTCTGTGAGGAAAAGGTCCCTGGTCTAGCAATTAGTTTGAGTTTCTCACCTGGAAACTGATACCAATTGTTATTTTTTTTCATAGCCTTTGAGAGTAATCTACTGAAGGGTTGTGCCTAAAGGAAGACTTTGACACCTAAGTCCAAAGTTATGGAAATTCCAGAGCATTCAGCACTACAACCTGAGGACCTCAAACTCTGTTATGCCTCACTGTTTTCTTGGTTGCCTTTTTTTTTTTTTTTACCCCCTTCCAAATGGTGTCTATCAGACGCATTTTTGGCAGAACTGAGCACCTTCCTTCAGCCTTAATCTGAGGAGACATTTCTGCCTGACAGCTCCAAAGAGCACCAGTGCTGCAGGGGCCCTTTCACACACACAGTGCTCTCACAGGGCCAGACTGCCTATGAAATGCAACCAACAGTGGTGTCCTTTGGGGTTTTCTTTCAAAGCAGAGGAGGTTTAAGGTGGCTGAATCTACTTTCTGTGTCAGGCTGGAAGCCTGTGGGGCCTTCAGTTCCCCTCCCGACACGCCTTTCAGAGTGTGCTGCAAGCTCAGATCATTGGCTAACAGTACAGTTAAAGACAAGGGTGAGGGTGGTGAAACACTGGAACAGGCTGTCCAGGCAGGTAGTATAAGCGTTAGTAGAAGCCCCAACCCTGACAGTGTTCAAAGCCAGGCTGGATAAAGCCTTGACCAACCTCGTCTAGTGGGGAGGTGTCTCTGCCCATGACAGGGGTGGAGTTGGGACTAGATGATCTTTAAGGCCCATTCCAACTCCTAAAATTCTATGATTTTATGATAAGTGATTGGAAACACCCACACATGATAGTTTATTTCTTACATATTTCTTCCATATTGCCCTGGCTGTGCCTGATCCCTCCTTGAGACACCTCAGGTTAATAACACAGTTCGGTTTTCAGGTTACTGCACCACATCCCTCCCGGACAATGGGCCACACATGCCACTCAGGCTCAAGTGTTGGGTGCACTTACTGCACTGAGACTTCCCTTGCGTTTTCAGAAAGTTACAGTGTTTCCAACTGGGCAAAACACAAAACACTTGGTGCAGGTTACCAGAAGAAGGTAACGCCAGTGTTTCTATGCTATTTAAGTGCTGCTACGTGTTCCAAATCACCTAATGTCCAATTTGTATTTAGGAGGGAAAAAAAAAAGAGAGGAACGACTAGGTTTAACTTGGTGCGTCTCAGCAGCAACCCGCCGGATACCTGGGGTGGACCTTGACGATCTCCTCCCAGAGCTGCAGCGAGGTGATCTGCCGTGGCACCGAGAGGGTCTCGCTGCGCAGTCCTGCCAGCTCCGCGCTCTTGGCGAAGTACAGCACCGAGACCTGCACGGGAACACACAGCGCTGGGGAGCGCGGGGCCTACCCGCGCTCC